>NW_027533256.1:9197572-9300211 GCF_008692635.1 Crocuta crocuta
AAAAGAAAAGAAAAGAAAAGAAAAGAAAAGAAAAGAAAAGAAAAGAAAAGAAAAGAAAAGAAAAGAAAAAAGGCAGGAGCACATGGGTGGCTCAGTCCATTAAGCGTCCGACTTTGGCTCAGGTCATTATCTCATGGTCCGTGAATTCGAGCCCCGCATCGGGCTGTGTGCTGACAGCTCAGAGCCTGGAGCCTGCTTCAGATTCTGTGTCTCCATTGCTCTCTCTCTCTCTGCCCCTCTCTGGCGCTCTCTCTCTCTCTCTCTCTCTCAAAAATAAATAAACATTAAAAAAAAAAAAAGACAGTCAGATACTTCACAGGGTGCTGCTCACACCTGATGGGCTGTTGCCAACTTTCTCCTGTTAAGTCCCTGACGGAACGCTCCTCACTTGATGTGTCAAGGGCCAGGCCAGCATTTCCTCAGCCTGAATGTCCCTCTGTCATTCTCAGGCAAATGACAGTGATCTTCCCTTCCTCCTCCTTTCTGCAAACATTTGGGGCGACTGGCCTCTCACCTTTCATGGGACTAAAATCTAGTGACAGCTATGCTCCAAGTCCTCTAATCGGAGTGCATGAGACTCTCTACCCACTGGAGAAGCTGCCGCAGATCGCTGGGCAAAATGATACCTCTTGGGAACAGCTCCCAGGGCACCCGGCGGTCCGGAGGCCTCAGCTCGGTCCAGGGGGACTGACAGTGAGGGTAACAGCAGCAAGAGGGCAAAAGATTTCTGTTCACCTCCACTCAGTGGCCTCATCCCCAGGACTCACCCACGTTGCAGAAAGGTAAGCAACGATTACCCTTAGGTCAGGGATGGTGTGGGACTGTCAGGGAAACCTGACAGGTGAGTGCTGCAGACAGATCTGGTGTCCATCCTCTACTGCTGCTTACCCACAGTAAGCATGTGAACTAGGCTTCCTTGCCCAGCCTCAGTTTCCCTCTCGGTTCAATGGGGTTTTTTTGGGGAACCAAATGGGACAGAGTGAGCAGAGGACTTGGTGTGCTGTAGTAGGCACCCAGGATGGCAGCGCGGTGGAGGCGACTTCGTGAAAGCTTAATGCCTGGGGCTCTGGCTCAGACATGAGAGCCTCAGTTTCCCTGTCTGTCATGTGCTGTGTTTTGAAGATTTCGTGAGCTAGTGTCTGGATAGCACGTGATTCAGTGCCTGTCCAGAGTAAGTGATGTTGTGATTTATGAACTATTTCATAGCCAGGGAGTAGAGTCCACCTATGACCATTTCATGGGAGTTAGAATAGATATAAATATTTCAAAATCATTCTGGAGGTTTGTAATTATTGTGACATTGTCCCTGAGGTGGGACTCAAACAGCTCCTGGGCTGAGGCCCGGGTTTCTTACCTGTAAAAATGAGGATATTAACCTCTGTCCTTTGTACAAAGCACTGCCTGAGCTAGTGCTTTGTAAGCACTAAAGGCTGAATGAATAGGGACCAATTGTCATAATTATTATTGTAAAACCTATTTTGGCCACCACACCGGTTTGTTCTGGGAACATCCCCTCCCCCCATTAAGACCATTGCTTGTGACACAAAATAAGGTCTGATGCAGATTCAGGGGTCCCAGGAGGGGACGGTGGGGTTCCTCCTCAGTTTGCAATGACGGCCCTGGGGGGACCTCCTGCGGGAACTGGGGTGTCTGCATCCCTCCCACTGGTCTCAGTTTTAGGGTTCGTGGTAGTTCTGAGAACGTCGCCCTCTAATTGAGCTCTGTCTCCAACCTGATCAAAGGCTGGCTGTCTGGGAAGTCTTCATTTTTCACCCTGTCTGGAGGGAGACTGTCTGAAGAACCAACTTCTGAAATGTTCCTTAGCAAGGACATGATAAGATTTTCCCCCGGCAGCATCTTGGAAAATTGCAGACACGTTTCAAAAAGCAATCTCTCAAGGTTCCTTATCTCCTGTAATTCTGATTGTGGCCTCAGATCAATCTTAAAAAGCTTTAGCCTCTGACACCCAACCAGGAACTGAACCACTCCGAATGTTAAGTAACAGAGATCAGAACGAAGTTCAGTGCCAAGCAGGGAACATCATCCCTTTCCTTATCACACAAGCCTGGAACCGTGGCTATTACTGTCTAAAATGCAGATATGAAGAAAGGCAACCTGAAGTCGAAGACAAATTGTTTTTTGGCTGGGGCGCTTTCCCTCCCTAAGGGGTTGAGATGAGTCACTTACTTGTCCAGCCTGTGTCTTTGCTAAGGACTTGGTCCCAGAGCTTCTCCCAGCAGATTTCCAGAGTGATGCTGTGTCCCACGCACTCCAAATGCATTTGGTGTGCTCTGCACATCCCCTCACCCTGCTTTACCACTGACTTGCTGGCTGTCCCTAGTTTCCCTAGGGAGCCTGTCACTGGCTGTACTCTGAGGGACAGCACTGTGTCCCGAAGGAAGCAGGGGCTTCCAGGTCTGAGCACCAGCTCCCTGCACCCTCAGCTGCCCACAGTTGCTGAATCCCTTACCTGTGGGGCTGCCCAGCCCAGGGCCCCTCCAAGCCCATGACAGTGGATCCAGCTGGGATCCAAGGGTGAGCCTGGGGCCTGGAGCCTGGGGCAGACTTGCAGCTCTAAGCATGGGGTCTGGCAGGGCCCCCATGAGCCCTCCAGCCTCATAGCTAACAGCCAAACCCAACCCCTCAGGGAGTGTCCTTTGCATGGTGGGTGGGTCCTCTTTCTGGGGTCCTGGTTTTGTCTGTAGTTAGTTAGTTCTGTGCCACTCCAGGCTCTTAGTCTAGACCCCTGTGTACCCCTGACCGGCACTGAGTCATTTCTGGGGCCATTGCATTAGGCGGCCCTGGCTCACTGGATTCCTAAGCCTCTCAGCAGGTGGCGTTGAGTCCAGTGACCTGGGTCCTTGGCTAACACCTCGGTTCCACCCTGGTGAGGGAGGCTTGGGCTCAGCCTCTCACCCCAGGCCCTTGTCATCAATGTGGGCATTCTAACGCCCGTGACCATGTTCATGGGAATGAAATGCAATGCCATCTTGGAAGGTATCTGTGTAAAGCCAGTGCTCACTAGATTTAGCGTCCTGGCCTCACTGGGTCACTGTGGCAGGCTCATAGTGCCCGTGGCGGTGAGAAGTCTTCTAGGCACACGGGAAACTAGTACTTGTGACCAGTGGGCCAGAACGCTTACACAGGGGGTTCCCAAACCCTCTGGTCGTGGCAAAGCTCTGGCTAGTGGGACCGGGCGGGAGTGACCTCCAGCCTTCTCTCTTCTTGCCCTCACTTGGGTCAACCTCTGAGGCCTTGAGAGACGGATAAGGCTGCCGCTTGGTCCACAGCAAAAGATAAATTTTTATTGTGTTTAGGTGCTGAGATTTCAGGACCATTTAGCCTTGTTTATGGTAATGAATTAGAAGTTATTTTGAGAAATTAAATTTTAGATAATTTTATCCTAACTGTTCACTTAGCCACACACACAAACATATACATACACACACACACACACACACACACACACACACACACACAGTTTTAGAATCATAGTTCTATTTACACATTGTATTTTTATGCAGGCCAAGCTGTTTAATTAATAAAGATTATTCTCTTGCTCCTCTGATTGGAGGTTGCGGGGGAAAGGCAATGAGAGATCAGGTCCATCTACTCGTGGTGTGGCGTTAGAAGGCATGGGAAAGCTGCCTCACTCTTGTTGTCGGAGGCGCTGAGCAGGGCTTGGAGGGCGGTCTGGGTTCTGGCCTCGAGCTGTGATGGCCATGTGGTACCCACTTCCCATCTGACTTTTTGGACTGGAGCACTGGAAGGAATCTAGCAGGGCTGCAGGTCCCTGTGTAAGTAAGGGGTCACGGCTACCACAGCAGTCCCTGGCCAGTGCCCGGCCACTGTAGGATCTCCCCCGGACAGAGCGTGAAAGTGGCCTCTCTTCCCCCATGGTTCACTGGACCCAATGGTAGGTCTCTTTGCCTCCTTAAAATACCTGGTTTTGCAGACGGAGGGCTTAAGGGAGAAACCGAGATAAGCCTGATCCACGTGGAGCCCACAGCACTCGGTACCCGCGGTAGAGGCCTGGTGCATTTGCATGGGCACCAGCCATCAGCGGCACATGCTCTGAGCTTCTTAAGGGGAGAGCGTCTTCACTGGCCACCCCCTTCTTTCCAGTATTTTCTCTGATCCAGGACTTGGTTAGATTTCTGTCCCACCTCAGTGCTCACCCTGCCCTGGGCTCTTTGGAGCCTGCCTGGCGGGTTTGGAAAAGCCTCTGGTGCTCCCTCTGAACGGGGAACCATTGGTAGGCAGTGCGCCTTGGCCCCTGTCCCACACCATGAACGGGTGTGTGTGGGGGGAGACACCGGGACTGTCCACAGCCCGGGGTCCATGGCAATGAATCAGAAGCCTGCTGTTCTGTGCGGTCATCCCTGGCATGTTTCCAGCCTTCTGATCCCACGATGGACAGGCCGTCCCAGAGGCTGACCCTGCTTACTCAGCCTGGCCCGCGCTTTGGGGCACATTTCTTCAGATGTTTGTTTCTGCTCAAAATCTGCACCATTGGATGTGTTGATGCTGGGTTCAGGGGCTCGCCTGGGATGGAAGGGCCCCTCTCGTGGCTGGAAATGGTTCGGTTCTGTCTTACTGCTCTTGAGGCTCTGCAACTAGTGCTGCGCTCTGGGGCACATGCTGCCTCTGGGAGCAGCCCCTGCACTGTTTAGTTGAGAACAGGTTAGTCTAAGAAACATGGTACAGATTCCTTGTACACTGACCTGCGCCCGGCTGATCTGCGGTGGTGACTGCTGCCAAAGGGCATAGGCTGTGTTTTGCTAAGAAAGGCGCACCTCATCCCCATCCTCTCAAAAGCTGCTCTTCATTCAGGAAATGCTTCCTGTGTCCATCCTCGGGGGACCAGGTGAGGCAGCAGACCTACACAGACACACTCCCAATCTCCTGCATTTTGCTCAGTGGTCTGCTAATGTATGAAGGAGCTAGAATGCCCCAAATATAATTAAAAGTAAGTTATTCTGGTCTAAACAATGAATGAAATATATTTCTCATGCTGCCTCAATGTCATTTGATTCATTTTTCTGCCTAGTAATTGACAAAACTAGCAATTTACCAATCAGTCTTGTAGCTATTATTGTAAATTAACTGGGTTCAATCGAAAGCCAAAGGACTGATTATAAGTGGGAGACGTTTAAGTACTATAAGCTAATATCCATGCTGACTTAAATTAGCAGACCCTGAGAGAAGCTCATGACATTTCCACGAACAGTCAGGCCACACTCAAGGAAACACAGAAGTCATTTTTAGAAGGCGAAGATCCGTTTTGTAGGCAATGACACTCTGGGTGCCAAGGAGTTGGGGGGCAACTTGTCACTTGTGATTTATATATTCTTGAGTATGCCATCAAAGCTCTTAGTATCTTGGTTTTCTTTCCCTATAGACAGTGGCAAATATTGCCATATAATGATTAATGGTAGGCACTCACAAGGTATTACTGGTCTTGTTATTTCAGGGGCCCACCTTCAAAAATATCGGGGCACCCGGGTGGGTCAGTGGGTTGGGTGTCCGACTTTGGCTCAGATCATGAACTCATGGTTGGTAGGTTCGAGCCCCACGTTGGGCTCTGTGCTGACAGCTCAGAGCCTGGAGCCTGCTTCAGACTCTGTGTCTCCTTTTCTCACTGGCCCTCCCCTGCTCGTGCTCTCTCTCTCTCTCTCAAAAATAAATAAAAAATTTAAAACAAAACAAAACAAAATAAGCTTTAAAACACATATTTTTGGATGATTCCTTCAATCTTATATTTTTCCTTGACATGCCAGATGCAGGAGAAAATGGTTTTAACTAAATGTTGTCTAAAAATTGTTTAAAAATGAATTGGCTGCTGTTACCAATTTGAATCTAGTAACTATGTTTCTATTTGATTTAAAGTAACTGACTAGAATTTTCATTTTGATCTGTTTAATAGTGGGGAGTTATATTTCTCAAATAGCTTCAAAAATATAAGGCTTCCTTTAAAAAAAAAGCCATAAATTCTGATATTTGAACATAAATAAATGATGACTTTCTCTTTCTAGAAGACTTCAAAGAGTAACTCTTTGTAAAAGAAGCATTTGAGGTTGTCCCTAAGGACATTTTCTTTAAGCAGGATTCACACCCAGCACGAAGCCCAATGTGGAGCTCGATGCAGAGCCCAACATGGGGCCTGAACTCACGTCCCTGAGATCAACACCTGAGCTGAGATCAAGACTCGAACGTTTAAGCAACTGAGCCACCCAGGTGTCCCCCAAGGAGAGTTTAAACATGAAAACATTTATTGTTTAGTTTTTCTTCACTGCACTAACGGTAATGTTACCATCAGTTCCCAGTTAGCTCATGGTGACTTCTAACGCCCTTTGGAGGACACCTGCTCGCTAGCTCTTCAGGTACCCTGAGGCAGTGAGTGGGGCTTTTGCTGTGCTTCAGCACCTTTCCATCACACTCACATGTTCCTTCTCAGTGCAGCTAGATTAGCTAGAATTCACTGTGGCAAGATCTATGGTAGCAGCTAGGGAAGTATTTAGTCGCTTGCTCTTCTGTGGACAGAAAATTGCAGTGGAAAGGAGGAAGGAGGAAGAGAAGTCAGGCTCTCCAGAAACTCTAAGGAAGTCAGGGGCAAGTTCACTAGTAAGCCAAATGGGACCAGTTGGAGACACCAGCTGCAAGGGCCCCTGGCATTAAGGTCTGTGTCTTATCAGCTCTCTTGCCACCAACTGTGTCTCCATGAAGACCCTTGCCAGGTGCCATGGTTGGAGCTCTTTACCGAATGGCCGCCTAAGACCGAGGGTGGTGTCAACAGCAAGAACTCTGGGAAATTGCCCTGGTCTGACCAGACCCCCAGGGCTTGCCTATTTCTTCAGCCTTGTGTTTCACTCATCCTGAATGGAACTTCTGCAAACCGCCATGGTTTGGCTGACTCTAGTTATTGTGCCTCTATTCCTCTTTTCCATGGAGAGTCTCTACTGACCTTTTGGCTTTGGGAGTTGAAAGGGTACTCAGAGATCCTCTGTGGCCAACTTCCCATTCAATGACCAACTGTCTCTGAAGCCAAGTGGCCGTCCGGCCGTGACTTGCATAGCACCAGGGACCGGAGCTCAGCCCTGACCAGTAGACCACTCCACTGAACAGAGGGTTCTTCACATACAGGGGGACATGGTGGCCTTTGTGTAACCCCACTTGTACTGGTTACAGCTTCTGGAGGTTACAGAATAGATCTAGTCTTGTTCACATGAGCTTCAGTGCTTGAACTGGTGCCCTTCCCAGGATCTGTCTTCTCTAGATGATTTATTCAGTCTGTCCTTCATGTGGCCAGGAGTTCAGACCTCCCTGCCGTCCTGGGTGCCCTGCTGCACTGCAAGTGTGGTGCCTCAAGGGGCTATCATGTGACAGTTGCGACCTGGTGTGACCAAGGCAGAGCTTAATGGGTCTTCCCATCCATTGTTCTGATTTTTCTGCATCTCAATAACAACCCTCAGTCCCCAGTTCTTCTGGCAGCCATATCTCACTGTGAGTCTCTACCGAGCTTTTAAGCTAATTAAAACTCTTACCTCTGCCTCATTCAACCTGTTTTTAGTCGAGGCCTTTCTATTCTGTGAAATCAACTGATTTTTTTTGAACCAAAAGGAAGGCTTTGTATCTTATCTTAACAATTTCCCATGAAACCAGCCTGTCAGAGTCATTTTGAATCTCCATGCTGTTTTCCACCTTTGCTGCCCCTCCCACCTCTGCAGATTCACTAAATGCATCTTTGGTTTTGTAATGTAATCAAAAGCACACAACAGCATATAACTAAGGGAGTGGATCGTGGGGTCACATTGTTTAGTTTGGGATCTTGGTGCTAAGACTGACTAGCTTTATGTGATCTCAGGCAAATCACTTAATCTCTCTGTGCTTCAGTTTTCTTCTCTGGAAAGTGGGGATAATGACCATCCCTAAATTATTTCAGTCATTTATTACTGTATAGGAAACAAACCCCTAAATCTTAGTGGCTTAAAAACTGATTTCTTTTCATTATTTCTCAAGATTCTGTGGGCCAGAATGCAGGCGGGACTGCCTGGCAGTTTTGTTCACCTCCCACCCCCCAGAGTCACTCCCTCGGCTGCCCTCGGCTGGGGTTGAGATGGGCTAGAAGGTACACGAAGGCCTCACTCTCCTATCTGGGCCATGTGGGTCCTCTCCTCCACATGTTGCCTCATCATTCTGTGGCCCACTCAGGCATCCTCACAGCATGGCAGTGACTTCCCAGAGCAAAAGCAGAAACTGCCCAGAGTCTCACAGGCCGAACCTGGAAAGTGCCCAGCATCACTGCTGTCTCATCAGGAACAGAGGAGAGGACATCGATTCCAATTCCTATCGCGAGGAGCAGTGTGCACTCAGGGAGGGCGGGAATGGGTGGTGGCCATCCTTGGAGACCATCAAAGCACATTCCTCGTCCAGTTGCTATAAACATTACAGCAAGTTAATACGTGCAAAGCACTTAGAACCATGCCTGGTTCATAATACATGTAAGTGTTCGCCTTCAGTCAGATTCAAAGCCAGGAAGTAAGGCCAAGTAGAGCCAAGATCAGGGTCATGGTGTGCACCACTGGTCTCCCCTTGCTTCACTGAGCTGGGTGACTTGCTAAGCTTTCACTGGCTCCAGTTCCACCCAGGGGAGAAGACCATCACTGGGATGTTACCTACATGTTGAATCTCACTGTCATGGCAGCCCTATATGGTCTGTGGTAACTCTCGTCTCACGCCTGGTGTGAGAGGAATGGGGGCTCAGAGCGGGGAAATCCCTTTTTTGGTTCCTAGGTAGTAAGCCTGGAAGCCAAACTCCAAAAGTCAGTCCTTCTCTATCATGTGGGATTCTGGAAAACAGCTTGCTGAGGTCCAGAAAGCAGGTTTCCATGGCAGTCCTGACACCCACTGGCCTGGACTCTTCACTGAAAAAGACAATGTGGGTCACGTGCAAGGTTGCTCTCAGGGAAACCTGCGGGTACGAGCAGTCCTCACTTTCTGGACCTGTCACCTGCTTTTCACATTTCATTTTATCGTTTATTTATTTTTTATGTTTAATGTTTATTTGTATTTGAGAAAGAGAGAGAGAAAGCGGGGGAGGGACAGAGAGGGAGGGAGGCACAGAACCTGAAGCCGGCTCCAGGCTCTGCACTGTCAGAACAGAGTCTACGTGGGGCTCAAACTCATGAACCACGAGATCATGACCTGAGCCAAAGTCAGTCACTTAACCAACTGAGCCACTCAGGCATCCCTCACATTTCCTTTTAGAAGCCTTCTTAACGCTTCTTGGAGCTCTTCTATTTTAGATCCCATTTGAAGGATTGAAGGAATCTGGTCTCTGAGAGTTGGGGCAGCACGGACAACACCACCACCCATTCTCATTGTCTGTCCTCAGTGCAGCCAGGGCCCCAGAACACCGCACCAAAGCTCGGAGCAAGGGGGGCTTCAAAGACATCCCCCCATCAGCAGCTCATAGGTGGTATAAATGGCATTTGAACCCAGGTTCTCTGATGCCAAATATGGAAAATTATGTACATAAGTTTCCACTCCATCGTTCTGATCACCGTGTTCTCCGTGCATACAGCAGAAATGACTTCTATCTGCCCTCGTAAGCTTGCTGTGAGCCTCAACGGGAATCATGAATGTTTATTCAACAAGTGTTACTGAGCTTCTGCTCTGTGTCGGGCGCTGTTCTGGACACCGGGGGCACAGTAAAAACAAAACAGACGAAACCCCAACCTCAATGAGCTTACATTCTAATAAGGGAACACAGTCCAATTAGCTCCTTGCCAGCCATCAGGCATTTTACAAAAACAATGAAATATTTTCCTACTGAGGATCCAACACAAGGCTGGGTCAGAATTCACTCATTCATTCAGTTTCTTTCTTGATTCATTCATTCATTCATTCTTTCATTCATCCGTTCATTCAATTCTTCATGTAAGCGTCAAATATTACTGAGAATCAATTATGTTCTCAGTGCTGTGCTAGGTGGTGGGAAAAGAGAAAGGGTAAGTAAGGTAAACTGCAGCCCCACCTGAAGGAAGTTTACAGTCTAATATGGAGAACAGACATTAAACTCAGGAAGTGTTATAAAGAAGCAGCAGCGGGGCGCCTGGGTGGCTCAGTTGGTTAAGCATCCGACTTCGGCCTAGGTCATGATCTCCCGGTTAGTGGGTTTGAGCCCCATGTTGGGCTCTGTTCTAACCACTAGCTCAGAGCCTGGAGCCTGTCTTCAGATTCTGTACCTCTCTCTTTGCCCCTCCCCTGCTCCCACTGCCTCTCTCTCTCAAAAATAAATTAAAAAAAAAAAAAAAACACGAGAAAAGCAGCAGCAATATCAACAACCACAATCATCATCATCATCATCATCATCATCATCATTGGCTAGTCTGAGCGACAGCTCACGACCTAGGAAGGATGCTCTGTCAGTGTATGCTAAATCAACTCTGGCTGAGTCAGATTTACAAGGTCTAGATGTGAAGGAGTGTCTGATGCTCTCTGCCTTGCTGTGAGCAGGGGATGGGCTCTGACCAGCCTGACAGCATCTTGATTATGGCCCCAGACAGGGCTGAGATAAGGGCTGTGCTGGGTGGAGTCTGACACACACCAAGTTGAGAGGTTCCACGGGCAGACATTAAGCAGCACAGCAAAGAGCTGCCTCCTAGCGGTCCTATTGCACGTGTCAGACTTCAGGTGCTATGGCAGGGTACCCATCACACTGGCTTGATGCCAGCCCCCACTGCCTCATCCGAAAAATCCAGGCACCTCCCCAGGGGCAGGGATCCGAGGAACCAGCTCATAACAGCACTGTTTTTCCTTTGATGTACGCACTTGGTGAGTCAAGGCGGAGGCTAGGGCCGACTGGCCGCATGCTGGCACATTCCCCGTGACCTTCGAGCTCTAGGGTCAGATGGCCTCTCTTCCCCCTCCAGAGGTTTCCTTGTTCTTTAAGATTTCTGGCTTCTGACTGTCCAATGTTAATGTTTGCTCCTAGAAGTGCATCTGCTTTCCCATCCATCTTGTCTTTCCTCCTCCCAACTCCAAGCTTTTACTCGAAATTAAATCAAACTTTAAATCAATCTCCTCTCCTACGGCCGAGCTTCCCATCACTTCTCCCCTTGGAAAAAACAAAACCAAACCCAGCCTGTTCTCCAGACAATTTTTAAATCACTTCTGCTAATGCCTGCAGGTGCCTCAGCCAACCCGGGGCGTAGATTTGAGGCTCTGTCACCTCAGGCTGCAGCTGTCACCTGTCACGCCTTCTCCCCTTCAGCTCCCAAGGCTCCCCACCTCCTTGCTCCTGCACACCATGGTTTTCTAGACCACACCCAATGTCAGGACAAGAGCCACATCTGAATGGTCATTCTGCCTCCAGCCTGGCCCCCTCCCAACCTCTGCCTGTCCTGTTGCTGGAAGACTTCCTTCTCAGAGCTCTGAGGGCCAAGTCTGAGCCCCCAAACCTTCAGAGCCCCCCAACACTGTTGACAGAATAAGGACGCAGGCTCCCGCACATGGCAACCAAGCCTTTCCACATCCCATTCTTCGTTTGTGTTCCTGCCAATGCGATGAGCCTCAAACTTGGACTTCAGAGACTCTGAGCTCCTTCTTGGGTGTGAGATGCCAGACACCCCCACGCCCACCCAGGTTCTCTTTAAATGCATTTTCTGAGCACTTCCATTGTGCCAGGTCAGCTCTGCAGAGGGTGCCTGGGCTGGGTGGCTCTGTCTAGAAGCGGGAGCCCTCTGAACCCTCGGCTGCTCCCCCTTCTGGTTCCCTGAAGAACTCCTAGGGCTGCGTCCCTGCCACACTCCTTTTTTGGTTTTAGATTCTCTTTTCTTGTCTTAATTAAAAACATTGTAAAATACGGATATCAATGAATACAGTCTCACTGTAAGAAATGAAAAGGATGCAGATAAATCCTGAGTGTTTTGGTCACCACCTCACTCTGCATGCCCCCACCCTCCCTACAGCCTGTGTTCTGAAAACTCCCCAGCTAAATTATTTCAGTTTGTTTCACCCACTTTTTTAGTTAAGGTTATATCTCAACACAGTTGGACGAATCAAATAGTCCCATAAGGCTTGGCATAAGGCAGCAATTCCACGTTGTCTGAATCTCAGTCACTGTTTCCAGCTCTTTCTGATGGGGCTTTTCTCTTTCATTTCTTATGTTCATTTCAAAATAGTATGCTTACATTGCTATGTCTTGAATTAAAATTCTAGGTATGATCTATGGAATTCCCAGCATGGGAGGCGGAGATTTGGCTTTAT
Source organism: Crocuta crocuta (assembly GCF_008692635.1). Lineage (NCBI taxonomy): Eukaryota > Metazoa > Chordata > Mammalia > Carnivora > Hyaenidae > Crocuta > Crocuta crocuta. Next base: position 9,209,843 of record NW_027533256.1, read on the forward strand.
TCACCTCCCTGCCCCTAGATGGCTTCCTGCACCTCGACAGTGAGCTGGTCACTGCAGTTAGGGTTTATACTCTCCTCCTGGAGATCTAATTACGTAGAAGCATCTAAGGATTCCTGTCTCCCCTCTTTCTAGAACTCCTCCCATTCAGATGTTGGACTACCTCTCCTCTTTTCCTCTGGTTGTTCCTCTCTTCTTTCTGGGAGACTGTGTTATGTTTTTCCTCCAACTCTTTCTTTGGGGTTTCATTCCTGATATTTTATTTCTGGATTCTGGGAACTGGTTTGTTTTCGGACTGTCCATTTTAGCGGTCTGTCTCTGAGGGTGTTCTGCATAGTTTCATATAAATGTTTCCCCCCCAACCCTGCATGGTTTTTGTTCCTTCTTACTCCTTTTTCCCTTCTTTCCTTCCCTCTTCTCCACTTTCTTTCTTTCCTCCTTTCCACCTTTCTTTCTCTTCTTTCCCTCTTCCTTCCTTCTTTCCTGTTTTCTATCTTCACTTCTTTCTTTCTTTTCTTTCTTTCTTTCTTTCTTTCTTTCTTTCTTTCTTTCTTTCTTTCTCTTCCTTCCTTCCTTCCTTCCTTCCTTTTCTTCCTTCCTTCCTTCCTTCCTTCCTTCCTTTTCTTTCTTTCTTTCTTTTTCTTTCTTTCTTTCTCTCTCTCTCTCTCTCTCTTTCTCTCTCTCTCTCTTCCTTCCTTCCTTTCCTGTGTATGTGTCTGTCCTTCACATGAGATTCTTTCCTTAAATGGGTAGTGACCCAAACCTCTTCGCCCCCGCTAGGAATGGCTCTGTGAACAGTGGACCAGAAGCTGTATGAGGGGCCATGAGGAACTGTCTACATGACAGGCCAATGCAGAGAGATGGGCCAGGGCTGCTTCCCTGGGGAAGCTCTGCTGTCGGTATATTTTGTGTTTTTTTCCTGGCCTGTCAGATTCTTCAGTGAAAGTTCTTCATGTCCTTCCTGAGGGCTGTTCCTGACTGCTGGGGCCTGGGAGCCACATGTGGGATGGAGAGTGGGGCGGGGGGTGGGGGGGCCTAAGTAACCGGAGCCCGTCAACCCCTGTCTCGTGCTCCAGCAGGGCCAGCACCTTCAGCCTGCAGTGCGCCGCTCCCGCCCCTCCCGGAGAACCAGCTCCACGGCGACGCCTCAGGATGGAAGGCAGTGAGGCTTCCCGTGAGGTTGCTCAGGACATCTGCAACCTAGTTGCTTTCTAAGCTGCCCTTCCACCCGTTCTCCTGTGTTTGGCTCCTCTCTTGCCCTCATTTCCAGAGACGTCTGGTCTTGCCAATCCCTGAATCTTTGGTGGGAAGTGAGGGGGCGCTGCTTTGCAAACCAGACAGACTTCTGTGCTGTCCTAGCGCTGGCTTGGACAGCAGCTCTCCTGGGTCTGCTGAATCAGCCGCGTCTCACCCGTCTGTTTTCTAGCATCCGGGATGCATGTGGCGGCTGTCTCCCCCGTCCCTTCCCCCCAGGTGTGTTCACACCTTCAAAAGCGCCCTTCAGTGCTCGTCACCGGAGTTGTGGGGTTTTTTAAATCTGGTCATCCTTAACTAGAAGTCTGATTTAACTTTGATCTCCTTATTACTTTAGGAGGTATTATGAAGTGTGTGTTTCATTCCCACATGTATAGAACTTCTCTCCCTCTTGCATGCACACCCTCACTCACTATTGTTTTGTTCTTAGAAGTCTTCTTTTGCCCCACAGTCAATGAACGTGTCCCTGTCATTTCACTTTTTGGAAAAAAAATGGAGAACAAAGAGTATTGGTTTTCTTTGGTAATGTATCCTTCAAAGCTATGTCATAACGAGCATAAAAGTTCACAGCTGATCTATTTTCTCGGTGTGTTATTTATATTATTATGAAATATTTCCCTTTGTCCCCATCACCTGGAATTCTATTATATTTGATTTTGATGTTGCTAAATCTGCTCTCTTTCTGCTTGCACTTGCTGGCTTATCTTGTCTCCAATGTTTTGTTTTTCATCTTTTCTGGCTTTTGCTCTTTTTCAAAGCCAGTCTTCCACTTTCTGTCATTTAACAGACCAACGAATCTGACTCTCGTCACGTTTGTTATGATGACTCTTCGTCCCTAATCCTTGCCATCCTATTTGCTTATGTTTTATTTTCTATTTACCTTTCCCTCTTGTTTTTTTTTCCTTCCCCCCATTTTCTGCCCATTTGTTGAACTGATCACATTTTCTCCATCGTATGTTTTGGAAGTTATACTTGCTGTTTTCTATCCTGTTCCTTTTCTCTTCAAAACCAAGAGACCCAGAAGTGAAGGGCTTGGATGCTAGTTCACTAGACTAAAAGTGGGCCTTCTGCCAGACCAGGCTGCCCAATAAAGAATGTGGTAGGAGGTTTCATGGCTCAAGAAACATTTCCAGCATCAGCTAAAACCACTAAGATGCAAAACCCTGGAATCTTCTATTAGCAACCACAACGTCTGTCTGCTGGTGAAACCATCAGGGGCACGTCCTGGGAAAGCAGTAGGGACAGGGGCACACTTCCAGGTTCTGTCCTAAAGCACTTTTGCCTCGTCTTCCCACGTGAGCTCATACAGCCTCTTCTCCTCCATCTTGAATTTCCCCGTTTCTAGTTTGTCTGTTCCCCGCTGACCCTCCTGCTAGTGAGAAGGGGCGCGATATGGGCCCTGAGAGAGAACCAGAATATGGGCCGAGAGTCATCCTCATCATGCGTTATGTGCTCTGGGCAGCATCAGGGGTAGCCGGACATCCCTCCTCTCGACAATTACATCTGCTAGACAGATGACAGGCTGTCTGTCAGGAGGGTGCTTACTGCCTGGGCACTTCTGTCACTGTAAACAGTGAGCAGGGCACATTTTTCCAGGAACCAGATATTGGGAATTAGTCCATTACATGTAGTTCATGCAATTAAGTGGAAATGTGTGGGCTATTTTGCCAGCAGGCACGCAGGTTTGAGATCATGCAGTATAAGCTAAATGAGTCCAATTTAACCAACAGTCTCCTTGAGACTGGGGACTTGCATAACAGGCTACCATCAGACTTGCGGGGGAAGGGAATTATGGGAAGCGATAGTGTCCCACAAGGATTGGGAATGTCAGCCAGGTGCAGAGAGGCCAAAACAGGGGCCCTGGGCATGACGTGGGCATCTGTTGGGAGACACTGTCTCCCAATGGCTCCCTGGCAATGAATGCCCTGGTTTAGTTTGGATTGGGCCCCAGGCTCCTCCAGGCTGGTGGCTGGGGATGTTGACACCACCATTTTATTAGTCGTTTCCACTAGACGCCACTGAAGTCTGGAAAAGATGACAGGTGAGGGAGGGGAGTGTCTGGTTCAGCAAATCTGGAAGACACAGCTTCCTCACGGAGCTGCAGCTGATGGGAGACGGAAGGAGTATGTGGGGAAGCCCGTGGCAGGGGTCCACACATGGCCTGGGTCCCTTGAGTGTGGTCCTTTAGTCCCCTGGACTCGCCCAGCATCAACATGTAGTTCTCCCTGGAGATGGTGCCAGGGGCTGGGCCAGGAGGGGAAGACAGGAGGGGCCACAAACAGGGCTCTAAGAGGCTAGGGACCCTGGAAACTTTCATAGTCTCAGAGTGACCTGACAAGTCATATGTAAGAGTCACTAATAGGTCAGCCAGGAAAGCCAAGACATCATTATGAAGGGCCAAGGCTGGGCTGGAACACAAAAAGTAAAGGCCAGAAGGCAAATGGTGGTGGGCAAGCCAGAAGTGTGCTGCCCAGTGTGAGGAGTGGGCTCAGCGTTAGGGCTGGAGAAGTGGGGAGCAAGGCAAAGGCAGGGCTGAGAAAGCATGAGGGTACCCAGACTTAGGTAGCCCATGTGCTAGAATTTGCAATCAGATATGTGTATTGTGACAATCTGATCCTTAGCACATTTCTGTGGCATAGGGAACAATGTCTCCACTTAGCAGTGATAAAACCAAAGGCAAAAACAAAGTAACTTGTCCCAAGTCATAAAGCTAGCATGCTAGACTTAATGCAGATCAAATTCAAACCTGCCTGACTCCAAAGTTTCTGCTTGTCCCACTCAGCCTCCCTGGGAGCTGTGTTCCTTCCTTATGAAACTGGGGAGTCTGGACAAGATCAGGGTTTCCTAAGCTGTAGTTCAGATCCCCCTTTGTGATTTGTGTCCTCCCTACCTCTCCTCGGTGCTATCGTCTATGGAAAAGTTTTCCTTAAACAGTCTCACTCAGTAGTTATTTTTTTATTCTGGTAAAGTATGCATAACATGTAACAGCATTTTAACCATTTTTATTGATTGATTGATTTTACATTGTTTTTAATTGTTTATTTTTGAGAGAGAGAACAGGGGAGGAGCAGAGAGAGAGACAGGGATACAGAATCCAAAGACACAGAATCCAAAGGGGTAGAGAGAGAGGGAGACACAGACACAGATCTGAGCTGTCAGCACAGAGCCCCATGTGGGGCTCAGACTCACATGTGAGATCATGACCTGAGCCAAAGTTGGACACTAAACTGACAGAGCTACCCAGGTGCCCCAAAGTTTTAACCATTTTTAAGTGTACAGTTCAGGAGGACTAAGTATATTCATACTGCTGTGCGACACTTTTCCATTTTAACTTAGATATATTGTAGAGGGGAAAACATGATATCATTGTCATGAATGGAACCCGGTACCGCTTTTCACAAACAGAAGTTAACCATTAGGATGATACAGTGAAGACAGAACGTGTGCACTATTGCCACTGCAGGCTCTGAGATGAGGCCAGCTCCTTCCTGCCCCCGTCCCTGTCCCCATTCTTTAAGGGAGGATCCCAAATGCTGAAGACGGCGAAACACATGTCTGTACCCAACTGACGCTTCCTCCTTGATAGACTCAGAAGAATTGAAAGAGAGGTGGGAAGGTCATCTCACAGTGATGTCCATGTGACCCTGTACTGTGCCCAGGTCCCTCCTACCTTGCCCATCACTGAGCACTCTCTCTGCACCCCCAAGGCCCCACCACTACACTGTGAGAACTGCTGAGATGTGCACAGGCTCCCACCCACCCGACCTCAGATCAAGTGGATCTTGTAGTACTGGTGGAGAGCAAGAGAGCCGCTGAGAGGCAGAGGCATTGGACATGGGGTTCCAAAGTGAGCCAGATTTCAGTTTGGGGTTACATTTGTCTTGGGTACCCACGTCCCTGGAGAGCAGAAGTAACAGGAATGTTACCAAGACACTGAAAGGAACGCAGAGAAGACTTGATTCCTTAAGCTGTGTGGAGAGGCTCCCTACCCACAGTATGTGGAGACATTTGCACTGCTGAGGCTGTGGCCATAAAACAAGCGGTGATACCAGGAACACAGGGGCTGGGAGTAGCAATCACTTTGGAAATCCTGGTGAAGTGACACTGTGAGTGAAGTCAGTGGCTTGGGGCCTTGAGGAATGGAAGTCCTGACAGGAGTATCTCCACCTTCTCCCCTCTCCTGGGCCTAGTTTACCCTCCCTTGGACCCCACCGTGGTGCCCAGGACACAAGACACATGCTTCTCACCTGCGGCTTGGTCTCATCTTTGTCCTTGTAGTAGAAAAGCTGATCCCCACGCAGCACGAACCAGCGCTGCTGCCAGTTCTTCATGATGCTCCTCTGCTTCTTCAGCCAGCCCTCCTTCAGTATGGGGCCCAGCCTGTGGGGGCAGGGTGGCCGCCCAGGGCTCCGGCTCTGCTCCCCCATCACCAGGCTTTTGGAGCGGGCTAGAAGCCAGGAAAACACACAATGAGTATGAAGGATACATGTCTGTTGTCAGTCCTTGCCCCATCCTGGCATCCCCACTGCCCTGGGTCTAGGGCATGGGAGCCTAGGCCACCAGGGCATGATCATGCTTGGCATATCCCCCCTGGGCACAGAGGGGCATGGACTGCAACACCTCAGCAGCAACAGCCTAAGGTTATCCACGTGGGATAGGTGCACAGCAGACCTGCTTAGTTTCTTTTTAAAAATTTTTTAAATGTTTTATTTATTTCTGAGAGAGAGACAGTGTGAGCGGGGGAGCATCAGAGAGAGAGGGAAACACAGAATCTGAAGCAGGCTCCAGGCTCTGAGCTGTCAGCACGGAGCCCAATGCGGGGCTCGAACCCACGAACCATGAGATCACGACCTGAGCCAAAGTCGGACGCTTAACAGACTGAGCCACCCAGGTGCTCCTGCCTGCTTAGTTTCTGCTATGTCTCTAGGTCCTTAGCTTTTGCGTTTTCCCAGTTTGGTCATCCATCCATGCATCTATGCATGCATCCATGCATCCACCTACTCACTAATGCATGCATACATCTGTCTAGCCATGAATCCATCCTTCCTTCCTTCGTTCCTTCCTTCGTTTGTTCCTTCCTTCCTTCCATCCATCTATACACCCATCCATCTATCCATCTTTCTTTCCTCCCATCCATTCTTCCTTCCTTCCTGCCATCCATCTTTCCTTCCTTCCTTCCACCCATCCATCATCTTTCCATTTGTTCAACAGTTAATCCATTTATTCATTCAGCAGCTATTTATTGAGTACCTATATGTGTCAGTTACTGTTCTAGGTGCTGGGAATAAAGCAGTGAAATAAGGAACAGATAAAAAAATCTAGGTCCTCCTGGAGCTCACATTCCATCAGGGTTTCTGTTACTCAGTCCCCAAGGGAGCTGGCCCCATCAGCCCTCCTCCCTGGTTTCTTCAGGGCACCTCTTCTCTGGCAGCATCAGACTTGGACACCATTGCCCAGAAGCCCCCAGAGTCACCCTGCTGCTTCCCCGGACTCATCCTGGTAGAGTGGGCCTGGGGAGTGGGGTCTCTGCTCCAGCTGTTTGTTGTAACTTGTTAATGGATCCCTGGAGGGCAAAGGGGCCATCTCTCCTACCTCAGAGTCCATAAGTGCCCATAAGCCCTCTGCCTGAGGGTTCCCTCTGCTCCCCACCTGACACTGCCTGACACTCTGCCAGAACTGGTACTGCCCTTCACATGATGGCTGGGTCCTTGTCTCCTACCAAGGCTCTTCTATACCATCATCTCCCTCTTTCTCCTCTGTCTCAGGTAAAGCACCTCTCCCCTCTCTGGTCAGTAGCAAGGATATTGCCGCAGTGGTCACCAGGAGGGGCCATCCTGGCCTTTGGAAGGACGGTTCTTGTAAATGGAATCACACTTGTAATTCTTAAACCACAGATCCTAACTTCTGTTTGGAAGGCATGTTCCCTGCGCCCCATGGTCTGGCATTATATCGGTGATTCTGTGTGTGTGTGTGTGTGTGTGCGTGTGTGTGTGTGTGTGTAAGCTCCTCCTGTTGCTCTAGTGACCACAGTTCCCTAAGCCTGGCCTACCCTTTGCCCATGTTGTCCCAGTAACCTGGACCTTTCTTCCAGCCCCTTCTCACTCAAGCTCTGGCTTTGGCTGCTTGGTGAGCTCCTAGGCATCCTTCAAGATCCAACTCAAACACTTCTTCCATAGAACCTTTCTTCTGAATCCTCTCCAGAGAGTCATTTCCCCCTCTGTTAGCACACGTGACCCACGGCTGGTAATTACCTCTGTGGTTGCCCCCCATACTGGGGGACGTGGAAGGGAGGACATGATGTCTTGTCCAGTTCTACATGGTTCTTACCATGTGCTGCTCAGGGAATGGATGCAAGTCATGCTTGTCAAATATCACAGGCTACTTAACTCACCCTAATTATTAAGTAAGTGTGTGTCTTAACATGATATTAAATGTGACATGATGCTCAGCTGCTATCCAGGAGACTGTATAGCCTGGTGGTCCCCAGATTCACCTTGAGTAACATATGGCCTGGGAATAATCTTGAATCTACCCCTGTGGGTCCTGCTCTAGAAGAGGCCAGCCCACTCACGGCGGGGGATTAAAAGAACACACCATTCTCTCTGCCACCCTGACAGCTGTGACACCCTGTCACAGCTGTGACAACTCAGACTATGCCAGTCTGTGTCTTCTCCACCTTGATTCCCTGTTGCCGTCCCTTGGTTGTGGTGAGGCCTGTGTTGAATGTTCTAGCCTTGTCTTGGCTGTGCTTTGGCCCAGAGAGCAAGCAGGCTGTTTCCAGGCTCATCCCAATGCCTAGAAAGGGGACTGGCGATCCCTGCAGACAGAGGGTCTTCCCCAGAAACTAGAGCAAAGGCAAATCAGAGGAGTCAGGTGGCATCACTCAGCAACTTCTTCCAGGAAAGCAGCCCATGTCTGAAGCCCTGGACCAAGCGCTGAGCTTCATTTGTTCTTGCACTTAGTGGCTGCTCTACACCTTTGCTCTCCACATTTCTGTGGGTCCTGGTCTTCATACATATTGATGTATACTAGATTAAAGTCTACTTCCCTCCATTACTTCTGTGGCTGTTTACTATCCCCGTGAGTTACCTAAAGATTCCCTCATTGCTGGGTGTTTGGACTCCCTCCAGTGTTACTTCTTTAATTAAACAGACAACGGGATCTGGTTGAAGAAATACAGGGTTGGGTTCAGATCATGGCCAGCTCTGTGAATTGTCTGCCTCAGCGTGCTGATTAGCAAGCTGAGGAGGGGATACCTGACCCTGCAGGGCGAGGTGGAGGGCAAGAGATGGCCAAGTCTGGCAGAGTGCTTGGCATGGACATGGTGCCCAGTAACTGGTTACCATGACCGTGAGGATTCTGAGCATGGAAATGGTGCAGCAGGTGTCTCTGTGCAGAGGTGCTTCCTGAAGATGGGTTCCTGGGGCGAACTCACAGGACAGAGGGCACAGTCTTTTCTATGGCTTCTGGCTGGTGAGGTTCCATTACACACTTCCTTCTCAAAATGACGTGTGGCTATATGACACCACAAAAGGGTACTAGTGTGCCACTAGCCTCAGAACCACCAACATGAAATATCATAATTTGAATATTCCTACTCCATAATTCAGTAGGTATAAAATGACACTCAGTTACTGACTTAGCTCACCCTGTTACTGGGTCGCTTTTCAGGGGGAGCAAAGGCTCTTACTCTCTGCATAAAGCATCAGCCTGCTCCCTTTGCCCACTTAACTCATTGTCCCTGGTGGGAAGAGATGGTTGGAGGTGGGGGAGCAGCTGGGGTCCTCGTAGGTCTCTTGGTCACTTGGGTCTTCTTCCCATCTTGAATGAGCCTTCATACTTCCCTGGAAGTGATCCCGCAGCCCTGGAAAGGCTGCCCTTCCATTTCCAGGTGCCCATAGCACCACGTCCGGGGTCTGCACTGCGCTCCGCCTCTGCCCTGCAACCTTGGCTGTTCTGCAGGAAGAGGCGGTTGGGCTGCCGCTGGCCGGCAGGTGGGGGTTGTGCCCGACGGGACCTGCAGCGTCCGGAGGGACCTCCCTGCTCCAAGGGTTGTATCTACTCCTCCGCCTCTCCTACCATCTCAAGCTGTGGAGGGGCTGGAGCAGGGCTGGATTCGGCAGATAATTTCTCATCTCTTTCCAGGGACTGGGGCTATATGGGGCCCTAGACACCTGGACAGTTGGGTTACCACAACCCCAGGATTCTGGTGGAGTCTGACAGAGGACTGAGGTGGAGAGGGGACAGGTGTGTCCCCTGGTTATGGAGTTCACTTCTCTGGGTCTCAGTTTCTTTGCCTCTAAAATTCCCTTAATGGGTTGAGAATCAGTGGTAAAGTTAAGTCAGCAGTGCCTAGGCTTTTGTTTTTTAATTACTTGAGATTTCTAAGATAAGCCTTGACAGAAAAGACCCCAATGGGTGAAGAATTTCTGGAGGGCGTGGGTTGGCTCAGGCCTCCTCTATTTGCATCCTCTTCTCTTCTGGGGGAATCTGTAAGGGTTATGGAGAACCTTCCACCCTTCTAAAGACCCTCTGAGGAATCTGGCTTTATGGACTGTTCTAGCGCCACATCCCTGGTTCTGTTTTCTGTCTTCTCTTGCACCGGGGCCTAAAACTGTCTCATCTGATAAGATCATAGGACTGGAAGGACCCAGAATGCACCTGCCCTTCCTTCCACACCCGCCCTAGCATCCTGAGCCAGGCCAGCACATAGAGGAGTTCAACAAAAATTCGGTGATTCATCAGTGCACCCCAACCCTGAGGAGTGCTGGGGAGCCCTCGGCCGGGCACCGGGCCCCGTCTGTGAGGCACTGTCTGACCGGGCGTGTCTGCCCAGGAAGGCTGAGCTCTCAGAGCACGGGGCACTGGTGGACAGCAGGTGCCCAGCACGCTTGTGCAATAAATAAATAAATCACTGCGCTGTGAGTGACCTGCTGTTCCCTCAATGTGGCAGGACAAAGAAGGGGGTTGTTTTCTGCCCTTGTCCCCAGGTCCTGGGCACTTCCCTCCCTAGGGCTGCAGGCGTGGAGGGGACAGGCAGGGGGAGGGAAGCCTTGTTGCCTGGGGCAAAGGCAAGGGGTCTCCTCAAGCTACACTGCTCTCTGAGCAGATGCTGGCACCCCTGCCTTCACTGCTCCAGGCTCCCTCAGAAGAGAAGAAAAGCCAGCTTTTGCTGCCTCAGTTCACCAGGGAGGGCACTCTGTGCAGATGCTACCGAGGCTGCCAAAGCAGCCCAGTCTATTGCTCAGCTGATGGATCACAGAGATACTGCCTCTTATAAGGCCAACTGAGTATCTTGAAAGGAAAATAATCATTGTTATGATTTATTAATAACCACTGTTCCTGCCTTCAGCATTTCCTTGAATCAACTTCTTCAGTTCTGTGAATATGTAGGTGAAGCTTTCAAGTCAAAGAGCCCTGACATTCTGAGGTTCCAGAACTGATACAGGTTTCTGGAGAGGGCCCAGGAGCAGGCCCAGGGCAAGCTTGTGACCTTGGGAGAAGGAGGGCGCCCTTCACTCACATCACAACCATTCATTCATTCATTCACTCACTCATTCATTCATTCATTCATGCCTTCCAAATCTATGCAACTCCTCCAGGTAGAACTTCCTCAGCGTAGAACCCTGAGACTTTGGTGTTTTCTGGGAGCCCCCATATACACTTGCAAACACACACTCATGCATGCACACCTTCATGAACACACACACACATACATATTCACACACTCGCATGCGCATTCTTACACTCATGCATGTATACACTCTTACACATAGACACACACCTGCAAACACACACACACTCATGCACCCAGAGTTCTCCAGAAGGGAGGTGGGTACCCTAGGTCTTTATGGTCCTTAACCCCAGGGATACATGAGAACTCTGGGTGGAGGATATGGAATTCAAGTGCCCAAAGGTTCATTCATTATTAGAGAAGGCAAAGCGCTGTGCAGCGTCAAGGTGTTGCTAGGGCAAAATGAGAGGCGGGGCCAGCCGACCAAGCCCTGATTGACGCCCTTTGCCCACCCAGCAAACGGGGAGCTTTCATTTCTCAGAGTTGAAGAAATTAAATAAGTGAACAGGTAAATGCACCGAAGAGAAAACACAAATACAATCAAGATGTGCAGGGATGCTTAATTTCAGTAGTAGTCAGCGAAACACAACTTATAGCCAGCAGATAATAGAGCACTGTGTACCCTTCAGGCAGGTATATTTTTAAAGTCTGGGAATGTCATGTGTTGATGGGGTTGTGAGTAACTATAAGCCACTACCTAGAGGGCAATTGGGCTGTATTTATTCAAGTTAAAAACATAGATGGTCTATAACCCAGCAATTCCACCTCTTGTCTCTGTCCTACAAGAAAGAACCACGAGTGCACGGGCAGTCACACACAGCGATTCCCTTGCAGCCCTCTGTGTCATCCCTAAAAACGAGGAAAACCCACATGGCCACGGATCAGAAAATGGCCCAATAAACTGTGCTATATTCACAATGTAAGACGCTTTGCAGGAATTAAAAGGAACGGGGTGAATGTATGTGGGCTGACATGTTTAACTTCTCCTGTTTATCAAATACCTCAGAGAAGGTGTCTCTATTCCTTTTTCTCCAATTCCTCTCGTAATGCCTTTTCTTCATAGTAAAATACACATAACATAAAATTTCCCATTTTAGCCATTTTTAAGTATACAATTCAGGGGCATTAGGAACGTTCACATTGCTCTGGAACCATCACCTTCATCCATTTCCAGAGCTTCTTCCTCATCCCCAGCTGCTTCCTGTTATTCTTAGACCCCACCCAGTCAGGTTCCCCTACCTCTGTCCCACACAAATTACTCTCATCGAGGCTGCAGTGACCCTCACGTGGCTCAATACAGGAGTCAGGTTGGGCCTCCCATTTCTTGACCCCTGGCAGTACTGGATCCAGTTGGTAACCTCCTTCCTCCAGGGCCATTTCTACCCTGGGGCTCCAAGACCACTCTCCCCGACCCCTCCCCTCCTTCCCTGGCCGCCATGCTGTCTCATCTTCCCGCCTCTTCATCCACTGCCCAGGGCTAGTCCTTGGACCTCTACCCACACTCACTGTCTCCGGGATCTGCTTCTGTCTCGTGGGTTTAAACACCATCCATGTGCACAGGGCACCCATGCAGAGAGCCACCTGTCTGTCACACTGTCTACATGACACGTCCAGTGTCACAGGCCTGCAGCTGAACTCCTGGGCTTTCCAGCCCTTGCCCCCTACTCCTCCCATGGTCTCCGCCATTAATCAATGGAAACACTGTACCCAGGTGGCCATCATTTCTCACCTGAAAAACAGCCGGAACCTCTTCTGCTGGATTCCCTGGGGTTCCCTGCGTGTTCAGGGCTGCAGGCCTGCTTTGGAAGACTGCCCTGGGGCTACCGGAGACCACTTTGCCCAGGCCCTGGGAGGACTGGAAGTACCTGGGTGTGGGAGTCTGAGAGCCCCTGCAGCCTGATTTCTAGTTGGAAACCACTCAGAGGGGTAAAGAGGTGTAACTCACACTTCACGATTCCAGGAGGCTCGGGCTGACGCCTCCCTTGATCGGGCTTTGTACCGTTCTCTGTCCTGCTCCCTCACCTCCTCACTGGTGTCTCCTGTTTGAAGGAGTACTTCATGACCATCTTCATCTCAAGGTCTACTTAGGAGAACCCCACCTACCGCACCCGATTGTTCTCAGGGCCCTTTGAATAGGCTTGTGGCAGCACTGGCCGTGGGCGGCCGCTGGGGCGTCTGGCCCTAGCGGTGCTCACTGGGGTCGGGCGCCCTGCAGCTGGCCAGGGAATGTTTATCCATCTGCAGCTCTGTAAGCGCGACCCCAAGAGCGTGGAGGGGCGGCTGCCTATGAGCTAAAATGCAATTGATTTATAAAAGTCAATGGGAGTTTAAAGCCAGGCTGGAGACCTAGCAAGACGGCTCTCAGAGTGGAATTGATTTAAAGGGTAAGTATTGAGGCTGAAAGATTGATTGAGAAGAGAGGTGAGGTAATGGAAGGGGCAATCTGGAGAGCCGGACAAGATGCTTTCATAACGTTAATGCAATCTGCAGTCAAGGTCGAGGGGGCCTCGTCAGGTCCCTGCGCTGTCCGGGAATACTGTGTGAGCCTCAGGTGATTTATTACACTAGGGCTCCTGAGGGTCCCTGACTTTTTTTTCCCCCAACTTGTTACTTAGCGTTCTCTTCAGACTCCATTTGGTCATCTGTCCTCTGCTAGGTCCCCCATCTGAGGCACCTAGAGAAACGGCCAGGCCCTCCCGACAGATCTCACTTCAGGGTCCGGAGGATGAGGGACAATGAGGGATATGTAAGCGAGAAGTACTGATTCTAAGAGCGCGCAGAGGTGGTTTAGAGAGTTGGGATTTTTTTTCCCATCATGATTATTGTAATGATTTTAAGGAATCAATATAAAAGATCGCATTCTTAAAAGTTATTTTTATTGGCTCTTTCCGGGTCTGCCTCCGGGCTCAGCTGGTGCTGGGCTTTGGCAAAAGGGAGGTGAAGGCAGAGTAACACCAAACGGCTTGCTCTGCACTTTCATGCAGCACGGCCCTCAGATTCGGCTGATCTGGCATTCGCTTATCCGCTCGTGGGGGCCTCCCGGGCATCCGCCCTCTGCTAGCCTCTGGGGCATGGAGATGAAAGGCACGCACCTGCCCCAGCAGAGCGAAAGGGGGTGCAGAGACACCCAAACGCGAGGCCTCACTGTCATTGTGCCGCATGTAAAGGGAAATGGGAGCAGGAGGGCAGCAGGACCAAGTGAGGCTGGGGGGCTGGGAGCCAGTGGGGGACTGAAGCCGGATGAGACAATGGAGTGAACATGGGAGAGGATCAGGTTGTGGCCCCTGAAATATGCCACTTGATGATGGCAACATGGCTCACTGACTGTTTCAAGGGGCAGGCAACTGAGAAACAGCAAACACTGAAGGAGCTGTCTTTCCTCCCGCTTCTGCCTAAAAGGAGGGAATAAATTCCTCTTTTAGGTGCCTCCCCTACTTCTGTACCAGGAAGAGGAGAGCGAGACACTTAACATAGTCTGGATGACAAACCTGACTAAAACAACCTTATCTACCATACATTTCCTAATCACCGTCCCATAGTGTACTCCTCCTGGGTTTAACTGCCTTTCCTCCTGTTACTCTGTCTTCTAGAAGTTTAATTAGCAGGTCCCTGATTCAGAACTTAAGAGGGTAGAGGAAATGTTTTTCATCCCCTACACCATGGAAGTCTGGAAAAGAAGGGATGTGATCAATAGGAGGCACAGGAAGACACACAGGATGAGAGAGCATGTGGTCAGACCTGGGAATTCTGGCTCCCAGATTCTTGACACTGACCCTCACAGGACCCACATCTCTATCCTTGAACAGACTATACCCTAACCCCTCTTGCTCAAAACTAATGAAAAACAGCAACAACAACCAAACTCTCCCTCTGAGAAAGACAAGCCTCATGGAACTCCATTAACCTCTGTCCACAAGCTGGACCTGCAAACATCTCATCCCACAGTGAGGTCTCTCTTGCTGTGTCTCCCTGAAGATGCTGTGCTTTAGCCGTCATTGACATGGGTCTGGAGTGGAGGTGAGGAGAAGGCCTCTGTGAGCCAGTGACCTGCCAGGTCTCCAGCTGCACCTCCCACTCAGAACCCCCACCCTCTCTTTCCAAGCCAATCACTGGTCCCCACAGCGGTCATTTTATGCCACATCTCTGCATTTCTGTGCTTGCCGGCCTGCTGAGCCCTGACTCACTCTGGAGGCATCGGTGCAGTTTCCTACTATGTGAAGACCCCTCCAGTAGCTTTTCAAAGCAGAGGGGTTGATTTCCATCCATTCTACCGCCCCCAGAACTGGCACACACTCTCGGCCAGACATCTCTATGCTATATTGATCTGTGAGCTGATGGCCAGGGGTCCCCACGCCCGGATCCCTACACTATAGCACAGAGCCTCTCAATAAACTCACTGAGAGAATAAACCACCACGAGACACGAATCCTCAAGTTCAAAACAGATGGGAAAGACCAAATCCAAGAGACCTCGAGCCTCTGTAGATGATTTTTTTGGTTTGGAAGAAATCTACCAACAGGATTTCTCCCACCCGCGTCCTGTTTTCATACAATTGAAAAGTTAAAGGGCACAATATCAGAGATTCCATTCCCATAATCAGAGAAGTGGTGAGCAAGTTGACTCAAAGCATAGAACGGTATTTTGCCTCCTTTTCCGAGTTTGGTGGTTGGTGTGCAGAGAGGCTGCCCGAGGTCACAGAAGGGGCAGAGAATTTGGAGGACAGTCCCAGGTTTCCATATAAAACGGGAGCAAAATACAAATCCCATCCACTTCCTAGGCTTGGCAAGGATGAAGTGAAAGGCACTTTCAAAGTGCTTTGTAAATGGAGAGGCGCTGAATGAACGGTGGTTAGTACTGTTTTTTTATTACCCCTGGCTGAGTCTCTTGGAAACCTCTGTCTTCTCTCTGGACCTCGGCCCAGAGCAGCTGACCCCAGCCTTGCTACCTCCACTTCTGTTAAGATCAGCAGGCCATTCACCAGGAGCCTGGGATTGGTGGAGTCAACGTAATTCAGTATCGATTATAAATTTCATTTCTGCCTACAAGCCATTAGCTTAGATCAATATATACTCTACCCATGGTTAAGTAATCATTGAGGCTGTTGATGATTTCAGCAGAGGCAGAACATGTCTCTGGTTGTCTGGGTAGGGGAGCCCAAGGCAGTCTTCTGGCCCAGGCCTACCTAACCCGGTTCAGGCCCATCTTGCAAATAAATCATTTATTCCCACTTTCAGACAGTAAGGTTAGGGCCCGTTCTCTAGTTCTCTGGGGCCAGAAGTCCAGCCTGGGGTTCCTCTGGCCCAGCATCTGGGAGTGGCCCGTGTCCTAAGAGTGCTGGTGTTATGGACTTCGGGCATCCTCCATGGGGTGCAGACCTCAGTTTTCCTCTCAGCTGGTGTTCTGGGCAGAGAGGCTGGCAGAGAAAGGAGGGTTAGGTTCACAGTGCATCTCTCTGGGACACAACCTGCCCACTTCATCTCCTGGCATGTGGACCTCAGGCAGCAACAGGCTGGCACTCTGGGGGGCTGGGGGCTGGAACAGTGTCCAGAAGCAGGGGAACCCAGCTGGCAGCAGCCGAGTGCTCTGAGTAGATGCGACCTGACAGTAGCCCTGTTGCCCCCTCACAGCTTCTGCAATTGGCAGATGGGAAAGGCCACTGCTCCCAGAGCATCTGCCGGACATTGGCTCCTTCTGTGCCCTCAGTCACTCCCCGCAGACACACTGCCCACATTGCAACAAGCCTCACTGTCTGAGGCGCCATCCAGCCACATCGCTCCCTTGTTTAAAGCCCGACCTGGGTGTGAGATGGGCCCATTCCCCAGGCTGCGTCACCTTTCCCCCCGTGCCTTTCTGCACTGCAGCTGGGCCCAGGGGCTCACAGCTTGACCAGCACATGTGCCTCTGGGCCTTGACACATGAGGCTCTCTCTACCTCAGACGGCTTTTCTTTCCTGATGCCTGGAGAGTGCCCTACTGCAGAAATAAAGAAGTGTACAATGAGGTTCAAGAGGCTTTCCGTTTTGAAAAAAAAAATTTTTAAGTTTATTTTTGAGAGAGAGAGAGAGAGAGAGAGACGGAGAGAGTGAGAGAGAGGGGGAGGGACAGGGCATGAGTGGAGGAAGGGCAGAGAGAGAGGAAGACACAGAATCCAAAGCAGGCTCCAGGCTCTGAGCTGTCCGAGCACAGAGCCCGACACGGGGCTCAAACTCGTGAACCACTGAGATCATGACCTAAGCCAAAGTCGGATGCTTAGATGACTGAGCCACCCAGGTGCCCCTAGAACCTCTAAGTTTTGAATCCCAGCACTGCTCCTCCTGTCTGCCAGTTCTTTCATCTCTCTGAGACTCAGTTTCCTCATCTGAAAAGTGGGGCAACGGTGGTCTTTCACTAGAGGTCTTTTGAAGATGAAAGGAGATTCCACGCATGGTAGTTGTAATGAGACATTAAAATGGAAGCTCCAGCAGGGCACGGAGACTCAGGAGATGCGACGTTCTAAAGGAGGGCCAGCCCAAGAAGCACTCTGTCAAAGCGGGGGGTGAAAATCAGTAGATGGATGCGGAAACACTGAAGCGGTCCTGCATTTTGCAAAGAAAGTGACTGTGGGGCATGTCTTTGCCCAGGGGTGGCCAGAGTTGTCACGGGGCCATACCCAGGCAGGGACGGGAGAGGCCTGGCCTCCCCGGTATGGTGGAAGGCCCAAAGAAAGCTGCTTCACGAGTTGTGCTTGTTCTAAACCAGGGCTACATAAGCTCAACAGACACGAGCTCTGGTCACTGTTACTATTAAATGGCTGGTCAGTGCATGAGATTAAATATATGTCTGACTCCTAAAGCGTGCGGGGAGGGGAAGGTACCTGAGGCTGCGGTATTCCAGCTGGCTAATTTTGTCAGAAGTATGGTGTGCTGAAATAAAACAGCAGCCAGTGCTGGGATCCCTCAGCCTCAGCAGGCGGACGGGGCCTGGCCCCACCACACGCAATTGCTCCTGGGGCCAGCACTCTTACACCGCCTAGTGAGGCACTTCTACAGGATACCCACTCTCCTCATCTCATCTGACCTGACTCCTTGCCCTTCTTTACTAGCTTGCTGCTCAGCCATGGTGCCTTTGAGCCAAATAAATCTGAGACACAGCAGGACAAAGTGGGTGGCATGACCCCGTCTTGTGTTTTGGCCCCTGCACCCAGCGTTAGCACAGTGGGTACCATGGAAACAGGTGCTTCTGAGGGATCAGATATACTCCCATCACTGGAGCCCAAGCCTCTCCGTGACCCTACCTGGCCTCCGCCTCTGGGCAGGGCTCTATTTGGAGGAAGGAGCCTTCTTGAGCCTCAAAGTGGTGTGTCCAAGTTGCTTTGGATCTTACTAGTGGTGTGATTTGGAGCATTTTACTTAAATTATTCTGCTTCCATTTTCTCCCTTGACTTGTATAGAGCTGGTATAGGGCACATTCTGAATACTCAACAGACATCTTCTGACTTTCCTTTCTTCCCTAAAGAAGAGAGTGGAAAGGCTATCCGTGGGCTTTGATGTGTCAGTAAT
Organism: Crocuta crocuta; assembly: GCF_008692635.1. Lineage (NCBI taxonomy): Eukaryota > Metazoa > Chordata > Mammalia > Carnivora > Hyaenidae > Crocuta > Crocuta crocuta. Next base: position 9,228,205 of record NW_027533256.1, read on the forward strand.
GAGAGAGTCATATCCTATGATTCTATTTACATGAAATTTAAGAATAGGCAAAACCACTCTGTGGTGCTAGAAATCAGAAGAGTGTCTGTCTGTCTGTCTGGTTCTGAGGAGGGTGAGGAGGCATGGGGAGAAGAGGAGGGAACTTTCTGAGGTTAAAAGGAAGACCCTTAAGTTAAGCGTCTGACTCTTGGTTTCAGCTCAGGTCATGATCTCCCAGTTGGTGGGTTTCAGCCCCATATTGGGCTCTGTGTTGACAGCACAGAGCCTGCCTAGGATTCTTTCTCTCTCTCCCTCTCTCTACCCCTCCCCTGCTTGCTCTTTCTCTCACTCTCTCTTAAAATAAATAAACAAACAAACAAAATTAAAAAAAAGAAATACTGTAACTTGATCTGGGTGCATAATCAGAACTGTACACTTAAGATGTGCACATTTTACTGTACATAAATTATGCTTCCATTTTAAAAATGAGGAAAATGCTAGAAACGAGTAATGAAAATCCTAGAATAAACAGGATTCAAAAAATCTGGCTGCAATGTACCTTGAGGCTACTGTTGTTCAAAGACCCCCAAATCGGAATTTTATTTCCTCTGACCAGGTCCCTGGGGCTTGTCCTAGTCATTCAGTTCATCTGGGAGCCTGTGCAACTTCATTTGAGTTGTGAGCAAGCTTCCAGAAGGAGAGCTAGGAGACAGTCCAGGCTTTTGTATGGGGTAGAAGGCTTGGCCAGTGGTGGAGAACGTCGAGGCAGGTCAGGCACCTGAACCCTCAGGGAAGGTGACAGCCCTGAGCAGTGGGGTCTAGGGCCTGACCTAGGATAAGGAGACCACTGGACGAGTCTATCATGGCCTTCCTTCTGCACCACAGACTACTGTCTGTGAGGCCTCCAGTCCCCGCCCGAACTCTGGCCCAGACCCTGGTCCCACTCTCCAGAAACTGTTCTCATATACCACCTCCCTGACCCCTCTCCTAGCCCTCAATCCTCTCTCTGAGCCTCAGACAAAGCCAGATACTGCATCACTTAAATAGATCACTGCCCCTTTGCCGTCCCACTCACAGGGCCCTGAAGGTCTTCTGTCTTCGGGAGCCTTCAGCCGACAAGCCTGGGCAGGGGGCAGCACAGAGTCACCATGGGCATATCCTGGAAGGCCACACCATTCAGAATGAAGTGATCAGAGGAGGTGTGTGAACCCCATGGCCATCCCTTCAGAACAGTCCTCCGGTTTGAACTGGTACGAGGTTACGTGATCTCTGGGCCATCGCTCCGCAACCACTCCTCAAGTAGTCCCACAAGCCGTGGTGTGGAACCTGGCAGTCTCCTGTCCTTCCATCGCCTTCCATTCCCCGGCCCCCAGAGCCAGTCACTTCTATCCTTTTTAGTTTGATCTTTCTGTATTTACCTCTACATTTCTAACAGTATTCATGTATCGACACTTCTTTATCTTGATTCTCCCCATCTAGTTAATGAACACATCTATCACATCACACATTTATCTTTTTTTTTTTTTTTTGGTGGAGGTGGTGGTGGTGGGTGGTAACCTATCAGTTGTAGTCTGCTAGCAAATTTCAATTATACAATAGAGTGTTCCCGACTATGCCACCAAGCTTTACATTAGCTCCTCAGACCTTGTTCATCCTATAGCTGAAAGTTTGTACCCTTCGACTAAACATTCCCTACTCACCCCTCCACCCGTCCCCCACAGTCCTTGGTAACCACTTTTCTACTCTCTGTTTCTCTGAGTTTGCCATTTTTAGCTTCCTCACATAAGTGATACCATGCAGTTTTGTCTTTGCCTGTCTGGCTTCACTTAGCATAACATTCTCTTTTGTTTGTTTGTTTGTTTTTTAGCATAACATTCTCAAGATCAGTCCATGTTGTAACAAATAGTACGATTTCTTTCTTTCTCAAGGCTGAATAATATTTCACTGCATCTATATATATACACACCACATCTTCGATGGACACTTGGGTTGTTTCCATGTCTTGACTATTATAAATAATGCTGCAATGAATATAGGGGTGCAGATACTCCTCTGATACCCTGATTTCATTTCCTTTGGATATATGCCCAGTAGTGGGTTTGCTGGATCATAGAACAGTTCTATTTTTAATTTCTGGGGGCACCTCCATACCATTTCCTACGGTGGTTGTGCCAATGTCCGTTCCCATCACTGGTACACCAGGGCTCCCTTTTCTCCACAACCTCACTTGAGATAATATATCCTTGTTATCTTTTGGTTTTCTTATTTTTACTTTTTTATGACAGCCATTCTAACAGGCATGAGGTGGTATCTCACTGTGGTTTTGGTCTGCATTTCCCTGGCCTTAGTGATGTTGAACACCCTTTCGTGTACCTGTTGGCCATTATATGTCTTCTTTGGAAAACTGCTCAGTTCCTCTGCCCATTTTTAAATAGAATTGTTTGGATTTTATTTTCTTATTATGATATTTTGCCATTAAGTTATGTGAATATCTATTTTGGATATTGACTCTTGAACAGGCATATGATTTGCAAATATTTTCTCCCATTCTGTAGGCTGCCTTTTTATTTTGTTGTTGGTTTCTTTTGCTGTGCAGAAGCTTTTTGGTTTGATGTGGTCCCACACATTTACTTTTGTTTTTGTTGCCTCTGCTTTTGGTGTCAAATTAAAAAAAATCATCACCAAGACCAATGTCAAGGAGCTTATCACCTATGTTTTCTTCTAGGAATTTTACGGTTTCAGGTCTTAATGAAAGTCTTTAATTCATTTCAAGTTGATTTTTCTATATAGTATAAGCTAATGGTCCAGTTTTGTTCTTTTGTGACCATTCAGTTTTCTCAACATCCTTTATTGAAGAGACTGTTCTTTCCCCATAATATATTCTTGGCTCCTTTTTCATAAATTAATTGACCATATAGACTTGGGTTTATTTCTGGGCTTTCTATCCTGTTTCATTGACCTATGTGTTTGTTTTCATGCCAAGTCACTTGGTGATTTTTTAAAAAATATTTGTTGACTTGTAGCTAAAGTGAAGATTTCATTTCTTTCATTCTCCTTTCCCCACCAGACAGAAGTACCCACTCCACCCTCCCCATATAGTTATACTATAATTTGGTTTCATCAACATCCCAGCTTTGCATTATTAATTTACACTGTGTAATTGCTAGTCCCAATTGGGCTATGTAGTACATTGTAATAATTTTTCTTTTCATGCATCACTTTTTGCTTTCCCTGGAGTTCATAAGCATCTTGTTTTTTCTTTTGCTTAGTTTTCTACTACATATTAATAATTCAACCTTAAATATTCCAACAATTGTCTAAACTCAGTCTCCATGTGTTCATAGGCTGTGGGCATCTTCTTAAAAATATCACAACACCAAAAGAGCAAATAATCCAGTGAAAAATGAGCAGAAGACATGAGCAGACATTTTTTCCGATGAAGACATACAGATGGCCAACAGATACATGAAAAGATGCTTGACATCACTCATCATCAGGGAAATGCAAATGAAAATCACAATGAGCTATCACCTCACACCTATCAGAATGGTTGAAATCAAAACCACAAGAGACAACAAGTGTTGGCAAGGATGTCGAGAAAAAGGAACTCTCGTGCATTGTTGGTGGGAAGGCAAACTGGTATAGCCACCATGGAAAGCAGTGTGTGTTTCTTTGAAAATATAAAAATAGAATTACCATATGATCCAGTAATTCCAATCCTGGGTATTTATCCAGAAAAAATAAAAACACTAATTTGAAAAGATATATGAAACCCTGTGTTTATTTCAGCATTATTCACAATGGCCCAGCTATACAACCAACCCAAGTGTCCATCGATACATGAATGGATAAAGAATGGAATGTTACTCGGCCATAAAAAAGAATGAAAGCTTGCCATTTGCAACGACAAGGATGGAGCTAGAAAGTATATAAATGCCAAGTGAAATACGTCAGTCAGAGAAAGACAGATACCATGTGATCTCACTCATATGTGGAATTTAAGGAACAAAACAAGCAAACAAAGGAAAAAAAGAGACAAACAAAACACCAGACTCTTAAATATAGAGAACAAAGTGGTGGTTGCCAGAAGAGAGGTCAGTGGGGGGAGGGATGAAATTCGTGAAGAGGATTAAGAAGACACTTATGATGAGCCCTGAGTAAAGCATAAAATTGTTGAATCACTGAGTTGGGCATCTGAAACCAATATCACACTGTATGTTAATTCTATTGGAATTAAATAAATAAAAATAAATCACTGCTTCTTATTACTCAAAGAATCTATAGCTCCCCTGGGGCACATGCAGTGCTATCTTCAGAGGGCTTTGGATGGTGTGGATCCCTGCACTGGGTTAGGGAGGGAGGTCAGAAGCCTCAGCATCAGACAGACACGAATACCAATGCCACCACTTGCTGGCAGGGCAGCCGTGATTCTCTTTCTACATCTGTTAACATGGGAGCACTGATGCCTCATCATAGTGTAGTTATGAGAATTACGTAAGTGCAGTGGACATTCCTTGAGCTTGGAAGACACGCAATAAATGCTGGTTTACTTTCCTTTTTTTTTTTTTAAATGTTTTATTTATTCCTGAGAGAGAGAGAGAGCATGAGCAGGGGAGGGTCAAAGAGAGAGGGAGATACAGAATCTGAAGCAGGCTCCAGGCTCTGAGCTAGCTGTGAGCACAGAGCCCGACACGGAGCTTGAACCTACAAATCATGAGATCATGACCTGAGCTGAAGTCGGACGCTTATCTACTGAGCCACCCAGGTGCCCCACTGGTTTATTTTCCTGTGGGGAAAATCAAGAACAATGTGGCCACTGAAAGTACTCCATTTCATAGAGCTCTCTTGCTCCATCCCCAAAGTACTGACCAAGCTCTGCCCATTCATCATGACTTCCAAGACATTGATACTCCTGCTAAGAAAGATAGCTAAAGCTGCTGTAGTGTGGCTCATTAGTTTAATGATTTCTTCTAAAAGAGAGGGCCTCTTTTAGAGCAACATCAATTTTATTTTGAAATATTCTAAACAAAGGCAGAAACTGTAAAAGAAAATATTGATAGAATGATGACATAAAAATTAAGAACTTAGGTATATCTGGGGGGAAAAAACCCAATATAAAAGTAAAAGGCAAGCAATAAATTGGGGAAATATTTGCAACATATAAGTAAGTCAAAGGAGGGGCTGACTTTACTTTTTCCTTTTTTAAAGTTTATTTATTTATTTTGAGAGAGAGAGAGAAAATGAGCAGAGGAGGGGCGGGGGGAGGGGGGGTCAGAGGATCCGAAGCGGGCTCCATCCTGAAAGCAGAGAGCCCAGTGTGGGGTTTTAGCTCACAAACTGTGAGATCATAACCTAAGCCCAAGTCAGACACTTAACTGACCAAGCCACACAGGTTCCTGGGAGGGGCTGACTTTCCTAAGGACCTGGACCAGTTAGGGCAGAGTGCTTCAGCCTCCCAGGCTAATACTTTCTCTACCATTCATTCATTCATTATTCATTCATTCATTCAAAATATATGTATTGAGTGTCCTTCAGATGCCTGACACTTAAGTATAATGATATTCAAAATCAGAAAGGTTCCTGTCCTCACAGCACTCATAGTCCTATGGAGTGACAGCCATCAGATAATCCCACCTGGAAGTATACAACTATAATCCAAGGTAAATGCTGTAAAGAAAGGATAGCATGTTTGGAGGCAAGGGAAATAAAAGCAAAAATGAACTATTGGGAACCTCATCAAGATAAGAAGCTTCTGCACAGCAGAGAAAACAATCAATAAACCTAAAAGGCAACCGACGGAATGGGAGAAGATAGTTGCCAATGACATATCAGATAAAGGGTTAGTATCCAAAATCTATAAAGAACTTCAAACTCAACACCCAAAAAACAAATGATCCAGTGAAGAAATGGGCAGAAGACATGAACAGACACTTTTTAAAAGAAGACATCCAAATGGCTAATAGACACATGAAAAGGTGCTTAACATCACTCATGACTAGGGAAATACAAACCAAAACCACAATGAGATACCACCTCATACCTGTCAGAATGGCTAGAATTAAAAACTCAGGAAACAACAGATGTTGGTAAGGATGTGGAGAAATGGGAACCCTCTTACACTGTTGGTAGGAATGCAAACTGGTGCAGCTGCTCTGGAAAACAGCATAGAGGTTCCTCAAAAACCTGAAAATAGAACTACCTTATGACTTAGCAATTCCACTACTAGGTATTTATCCAAAAGATACAAAAATGCTGATTCGGAGGGGCACATGCACCCCAATGTTTACAGCAGCCCTATCAATAATAGCCAATTATGGAAAGAGACCAATGTCCACCATCTGATGAATGGATAAAGATGTGGTATATATAAACAATGGAATATTACTCAGCCATCAAAAAGGATGGAATTTTGCCATTTGTGATGACATGAATAGAACTAGAGGGTATTACGCTAAGCAAAATAAGTCGGTCAGAGAAAGACAAATACCACATGATTTCACTCATATGTGGCATTTAAGAAACACAACAGATGACCATAGGGGAAGGGAAGGAAAAATAAGATAAAAACAGGGAGGCGGACAAACCATAAGAGACTCTTAAATACAGAGAACAAACTGAGGGTTGCTGGAGGGGTTTGGGGTGGGGAGTGGGCTAAATGGGCAAAGGGCATGAAGGAGGACACATTTTGGGATGAGCACTGGGTGTTCTGTGTAAGTGACGAATCACTAAATTCTACTCTTGAAACCAATACTACACTGTATGTTAACTAACCTGAATCTAAATAAATAAATTTTAAAAAGAAAGCAAGGAGAGCATGCAGCAGAGGACATAGCGGGGAGACAGAGAGAGAGAGACAGACAGACAGAGAGAGAGAAAAGGGAGAGGCAGTCTAGGTAGGGAAAATGGTGTGCTAAGGCCCTGTGGTAGGAAGCATGGGACAGTTGAGGAACAGGAAGAAGGCTAGTGTGGCCAGAGCCTGGAGAGTGAGAGGAGTCTGGAGGGGTGGCCACTGGTTAGACTGTAGGAGGAGCCTTGTGGGTCACGGTAAAGCCTTTGGATCTTAACCTGAAGAGCAATGGGGAAGTCCAAGCTGGAGCTAGGGGAAGAGGCCAGAGGTGCGTTTATGGCTGGATTTACATCTGAAGAGATAGCTCTGGCTTTGGAGTGGACAATGGATGGAGGTGGCTGGGGGTGAGGCAGTCTTACTGCTATGGTCCAGGTGAGGCATGATGACGGCTGCAGGTGGGTGATGGCATGAGGCTGAGTGAGACAAGCCGAATCCAGAGCTCTTTGGGGAGTAAAGTGACAGGTCTGCATCCCATCCCTCATCCTCCTAGACTAGGAGCAACCAGCCTCGATCCAGACTGACAGAACATACCGACCTCTGAAGACGTAAGTCCGATTACAGAAAGGGATTTCAGAAAGGTGACGCTCGGAGCCAGCTGGGGCCGTATCAAGCTCAAGTACTTTGGGACTGTTCTGACTATGGCTGGAGAGATGGGGAGCCAGACCTGGTTCTAACCAGGTGTTCCCAGGGGCCGTGTGAGCAGGGGAGGGAGTGTGCACAGAATGTGGTAGTGGACCTGAGGGTACGGCGCGAGGCTCCACTGTGCCTCCTCTCCTATTTCCAGGAGAGAAGGCACCTGCCTTATGCTTTTCTTTTCTGTCTGGATAAAGAAATTGCAACTTTTCGTGTCACCAAGCACACAGACTTGTGACTTGCTCCCTGTATATGTAATACATTCATGGAGTTTTAGTGTATTTATCTTATTTTTCCTCTGGGAAAATTGGCAAGGACAGGGGCAATTCTATTGCAAGGGCAGGGGAATTCTCTCTTCTATTCCCACTCTGGGACTCTGGAAATGGGAATCAGGGGAGGAAGAGCTTGCTGGGGCATAGCGACAAGGAAGGGTCTCTGGAAGGCACCTCTGGAGCCAGGTGGGAGCAGGGAGCCACACCTGGTTCCAAATAGCCTGGGCTCACTTCAACAGGCCACGACTAGCTAGGACGAGTCTGAGCTGGTCCTAAGCAAGCAACGGCAAGTTAAAGTCACTTACTGTATTAATGGCCAGTATATGCTGATTTGAGCCAATCTGGATCACTCTCCTGAAGTCAGTCTGAATTGTGTGATGCACTTAAAACTAAGCACAATATTTGAATTCACTGGCCTATTTAGAGCCTCTTCCAGCTGGTTTGGGTGCCTCTCTATCTTATGAATTATTATTGTCCTCTTGTGTGTGTGTGTGTGTGTGTGTGTGTGTGTGTGTTCCATGTTGACTTCTGCCTCTTCTGCCTCTAACTTCTTGGAAAGTGAGCTCCGTCAGGGCATGACAGAGGACCGAACTTAGCTCTAGATGCAGGTAAGTGACAGGAGGTGTTCCCTTGGAGGTTCTCAATCTTGACATTTCCCCTCCGTAGGCAAGAGACCTGAGGACACCTTTCAGGGTGCTGGCATCCTGGATGGGGGCCTGCCAGGAAATTAATAGCCCACTTGACTCTGAAGAAGGGTCCCTGGGAAGACCCTATCTGCAGAGCAGCCTTTCGGGCCAGACCCCAGTGGCTTCTGAGCTGGCTGAGGCTGATTTATTAACTATCCCCCAAAACAACCCCAGTCTTTTTCTTTTTCTTTTTTTTTTTTTAAATGTTTTATTTATTTCTAGGAAAGAGAGAGACAGCGTGAGCAGGGGAGGGTCAGAGAGAGAGGGAGTGACAGACTCTGAAATAGGCTCCAGGCTCTGAGCTGGCAGTCAGCACAGAGCCCGACGCGGGGCTCGAACCCACGAACCGCGAGATCATGACCTAAGCGAAAGTCGGACGCTCAACCGACTAAGCCACCCAGGCGCCCCAACCCCAGTCTTTTTCATGCAGCCCAGTGTATCCACATAGTGGCACAGCCTGGTAGTGTATCTGGAATACGAATAGTCTGGAGAAGTATGGACAAGGCAGTGTCTGGATCCCAAGTGCTGTGATTTGCATACTATGCCTGCTGTGTTTATAACATGTATCCTGCCCAGCTCCGAATGGGTTCAATGGGGATGAATTTTGATGTAAGTTCTTCTTTCTACCACAGCCCAATTTCTTCTTTCTACCACAGTGTGTGCACACACACACACACGCACACACACACAATGTGTAATTCTGGTCTATATTTCTCCAGAAACATCCCTGGGAAGGCTTTTCCCCAATTAATTGCAAGCCTGACGCTGCCATGAATTCCTGACCTGGTCTCCAGCCTCCTGCTCTGCCTGCTGCCCCTCCCCGCCCACAGCACCTGCACATGCCGTTCCCCACCTGGAAGGCGCCTATTCCACCATTCTTTGCCTCGTTAGCTCCCGGTCATTTCCCAGCTTACCGCTCAAGTACCGCTTACTTCCTTTAGATGCTACGTTTGTAGTATATGCTCTTAGAATGTTTCTTATCATCGTTTATGATCATACATTTTTGTGGGTAAGTGGTTAGCTGATCCACGACACCATACAAGTCATCTTTTAACATATCTTACCAGATAATATCACCTAGTAGAGTGTCCCTCCACCTTAGCACTATAGACGTTCAGGGCCCAGTAATTCTTTGTTGTGGGGCCTATGCTCTGCATTGTAGGATGTTTAGCACATCTCCGTTGTCTACTAGATGCCAGTACCACCCCTCAGTTGGAACAACCAAAAATGTCTCCAGACAATGCCAAAGGTCCCCTGGGGGGTGGCGCAAAATCACTCCCGGCTGAGAACCGCTGACCTAGAACAACTCTGTAAGAAATCTGGGATTTCAAAGGCTGGCTTCCTGAGAGCCCCTTTACTGAAGCCCTGATCTCTTTCTAGCCCAGCACCGTGCGACAGAAATTTAATGGGAGATACATACGTAACTGTAATTGTAAATGTTCTAGTAGCTGCTTTAAAAGAAGGTAAAAAAAAAAAGAAAAAAACCCAGGTGAAATTAAATTTAATAATATATTTGATTTGACCCGATATATCCCAAATATTGATATTTCAGCATGTACTCCATGTGATTATTATTAAGAATACTTTCCATTCTTTTTTTCCCCTGCCAAGTCATCAGAATCTAGTGTATAATTTTCTCAGTTTGGACTAGCCATATGTCAAGGCTCAATACCCACATCTTTATATCTGTATCTATATCCAAATCTATATCTATATCTACATCTACATCTACACCTATATCTAGACAGGGCTGAGAGGACAGACTTAAGTTTTCTCAAAGTGCACGTGTGGCTGGCCCACCCCGTTAGCTCGTCACTAGGTTGCACTCCCACCCCTCCGCAGAGCCATGCACAGCCCTCTTTTGCCCACCGGCGTCTACAGGTTATCATCCATTCGGAGCACCCCATGGTGGCCCTGACAGTCGTGCCCATGCTCTGGGAGGCCAGCCCACCCAGTAATCATCCGTTAGTAGCTAATGGATAGGTGTGCTGCATGTGAGTTCACGGGAGGCTAGAGGGTCCCTGTCGCACACACGGGGGGAAACACACTGTTTCCAGGTTCCCCAAGCAAGTGTTCCACCCACCTCCAAGCCACTACCTGTCCTCATAGTCACTGCTCACAGGGAGGCTCAGACCTCCCCCAACACTGGCCACCTTTACAGACACATTCTATTTTCTTAAAACATAGATGTTCTCATCTCAAACGACACTCCGGCTAAGAAGTTGCTATCCCGAGGGAGATGCTGTCCCTAGTCCTGGGACTTGCCCTGAGTCCCCAGGCCACTCTGCAGGGACATGGGCTGGCTGGGGCAGTGGCCCGGTCCTGCAAGATCATCCCTGCAAGTTTCTCCAGACTGCCGTCTCTTTCTTATCTCTAGGTCTCTGCCCTCACACCCTCATCTCCAGGCTGTGCAGCTTCCTGGGAGTTCTCCCCATGGGACCTGCCTGAGGAATTGCTTCCTGCAGCCCAGCCCAGGTAGCTCCTGCAGGCTCGACAGAACACCCACCCAGGCCTCGGGAATGAGGGCTCTCACCCGGACCTGGCTGTTTCCAGAAACCAGGGCATGGCCCTCCCTAGTGAGGGCCACTTTTGTCTTGGCTGCTGGGGCAAATCTTGAGTGTCAAGCATTTTTTAGTAAAGGAACAAAGTTTTCCCCAACTTGTCGCCTGGTCACTTTGAGCCACCCAGGAACTCGGCAAAACATAGAATACTGGATGAGGGCTAAATATCGACTCGGGAGCACTAACATGGCTACTGCTCTTTTGTAGTCTCAGGTCTGACCCCCCACAGACCCCAGGAGACTCACTAGGAAGGCATGTCCCTTAGGAGGATGCCTTTGGAACGCCTGCCTCATCTGTCTCCCAGTGTGGCAGCTGGCTAAGCGTGTGCACGTGTTAGCCAAGAGACACACATTGTGCCCAGATCCGCCCCGGGAAGTTGGACTTACCCCTCCTGGTTTGCCTGATCTTTGGGCTCAACATATTCCACAAGCGTCCTTGTGCCGATCATGCTGTCATCCACTTCCCTTTTCTCTTCCTTTTGCCCAGTTGCCCCTCCTGCCCCGCTCGGGCCCCCATGGTTGCTGGGCTTTATCGGCGAGGCTCCCTTGGCTCCCTCTCTTTGCTCCCGACCGACCGAAGGCTTGCCTTGGACTACGCAAACCTCAATGCATTATTTATCCATCCCAGAATTAATTCCCATCCAAGCGAACCAGTAAAAGGCTCGGTAACGGCTGCTGATCAATGTCGGGGCCAGGGCGGGGCGGCCTGGCTGGCGGTCCCTCGGCCCCGGGGCGCACGCGGCGCTGCTCATCCCGGANCGGGGAGAGCGCCCTCGGGGAGACGGGGGAGGCCCGTCTAATGGGATCTGCTCCGCCTGATGTCTCCTGCCAGGAGGGTCCAGGAGGCGGTTTATGAGCTCAAGGTTCAACGGTGAAAGACAGGTGTGTCTTAGAAGGAGCTTGCAGCCTGGGCGGCGTTCAGATCCCTAGGGGATGAGCCGGGCAAGCAGATTGTTAGGGATGTTTCTGCTGCCTTAATGCGGTGAGAAGAGTCAGAATGCACACGAAGTTCAGGGCCTGCACTTAGTAGGATCTCAAAAACATGCTAATTGTCATGTTTCTGATTAATACTAACATAACAATAAAGAATGCATAGCGGGACTTTTGGGGAGTTCAACCTCAAGAGCCTAAAAATTGCCCAAGAAATGCGATCACACTAACAGCTATCATTTATTAGAATTTTACTCTGTGTCTGGCATTAGGCTGGTGCTTTGTATTCAAAATGTCACATAATTCTCAAATTGCCCGAGGCAGGTGCTATTGTCTTGGGTTTGCAGATAAAGGAAACAAGGCACGTAAATGTTAAACAACTTGCCCAAAGTCATACAGTACTGTCAGGATGGGAATCTAAATCCAGGGCCGTGTGTTTACAGCTGATGGTTTTCTATGATGCCAGTCTCTCTAAATCCCCAAATTCCAACCAGTTCACGTGAGCAGTTTTTGGCTTGAGAGCCCTCAGTGAACTTGTTGGATGGTGAGGACCAGGCTTTGTGCCCCTGAAATGACCCCATGTGCCAGGTTAGGCATTTGTGCCTGGGGCTGGGTTTCTTTTGAGCCTGAGTGCTGTGTGGTCCTTGTTAACAGTTGAAGCTGAGGGCTTTGAATGATTACTTCTCTGCTTTGAACGGCCATGCTCCCTCCCTGATCCTCAGAGTGTCCCCACGCCTATTGAACCACAAATGTCGTATTAATGTGGAATCAACTCTGGCACCTGGATGGGCAGAAGTTCTGGAGGCTAGGGGTCTAGTGAGAGACCCTGCAGCAATCCGTACTAGAGAGGACAGGTCTGGCCTACAGAGAGGACGGGAGAATGGGAGAGGTCAAGCACTCACCAGGATGTGGGAGGTACAAAGACCAGGTTGTAGGGAGGAAGCAGAGTCCATGGAGGAAAAGCTGTCTTACTCAGCAACAAGTCACTTTTTCTGGCCCCCAGCCACCCCTCAGAAGAGATGAATAAGTATTTTGATATAATATTCAAGGCTTTTCATGGTATTATCCATGCCTTCGTCTGCGAGCTATCTCCTAGTGATACTACACACAGACACGTGCATGTGCAGCCCCTGCATGCCCCTGTGCCTTTGCACCAGCAGCTCCTTCCCTCTGGAGTGTGCTTTCCCCCAGTTTCACCACACAAGCCTGATCATTCTGAGCAAGTCCCCTGTAAAACTCTCCTGATTCTACCACCAGAAGGAGCCATTAACCACTTCCCCAGGGCTCTTATCTGTGTCTCACAGACTACCCAACATTCCTCCTGCACTCCCAGCCTTGAGCCTCAGGCTGGACTCAGGCTGTGAGCCCTGTGAGGAATACTGGCTTGGGGACAGATTCAAGAAACACCCCTAAATGACTGAATTGCCCTCTTTTTCCTTTCAGACCAGGTAGAGGCCGGGTCAGGCTGGGACAGAGGCCACTGGGGAGAAGTGGGGAGGATACAGATCTGGAAAATCTCATGTTGACATCAGGGTCACAGGGTGAGGTCCCGTGGCCAGTGACAGCATCTTGAGCAATCATGAAGCCCTGTGAGTAATGCAGCCTGGACCATGTCCTCCAAGCTAGAGGCACGAAAATGCCCTGAAGATTTAGTTTGGGTCCACTCACACTTGTTTTGGTTAAGAAACAACCCCCGGGTGCTTTTCCTGTGCAGCTGTTTCCCCCAATGACATTAAGTTGCTGGACTCACCCGCTTGCTTTTCCTGGGATCAGTATTGGAATCAGACAAAACCACAGAGGCTCTGGGCTCAGACCCAGAAGTAAAGCTGGGAACAGGGCAAGAGCGAGTCTGGACCATGTACCTGAGAATGATGGGGGACAGGGGTGGGGCAGGAGAGAAAGCAGCTCCTCCTTTTTTCTGCCCTCAGACCGCATTCCCAGGATGCCTCTGGATGAGGGGATCCATGGGTCCAGCTGGAAGGGACATTAGTGTCCCCTTCTTCTTGCTGTTTACAAAGCCTGTACCAGAGGGCCCTGGGAGCCCCCCAGGTCCGTCTGAGGCTTCAAGGAGGGAAGGTGAGATAAGGACAGAATGGGGCATGGAGACCTGCTGGACATGGCAACCTCCTGCATGAGTTTTTGTTTGAGGGAACAGACCACTCCTCTCACTTACAGGCAGGAGGCTGAGGCCAAGGAGGGAAGATACAGGTCTCACGTAGAAGTAGAGACAGACAGATGGCCCCTTGCCCCTTGCCCTGCCCCTGTCTGCAGTGATCCTTGGTTTCCCTTCCCCAGTTTCCTGGAGTGCATAATTTCAGCATTTCCTAATGCTGCTGGGGGCCAGACTTGGCTAGGTGTGGAAGGGTGATGGGGAGGTTTGGGAGGGCAGAACTCTCCAAAGGCACCCGCTGGAATGCACAGCTCTCGGTCAGGTGGTCCCCCAACCCAGCGTCACTGGCCAGAGCCAAGATGACTTCACATCAGTGGTTATCAACCTTGGCTGCATGTTGGGGAGCTTTGAAAACTAACATCTGTGTCCCGTCCGCCATTGGGCCCTATATAGCCCAGCATGTATACTGGTCACTGGGAATTGTAAAAGCCCCTCTGGTGATCCAACATATGACCAGGGTTGAAAACCACTACTTTAGGAGATAATTGCATGTCTGTGAGCTTGGGGACACCAGAGACAGTCTTTGCCTGCTGTCATGCCAAGGGAGTCTTCTCAGAGAGAGACACATTTCACCAACCAATCTCCCAGTCAGAGAAGGGAAAGGGGCTTCTATCCCAAATCTCACCAGGAGGCTGCTCCATTCCACATAGAGCCACAGGTACTGTTGTATAGCCTGTGCACTGTACAAAGGTGTCCTGTGGCGGGGGGGTTAGGGCTGGGTTTCAGCTCTGCTGGCAAAGCTCTGTGTTCTAGCACAGTTCGAGGGATCTACTGGTAGGAGGGTGAGCCTTTCTCTATTTTTCACCAAGATGTCACATAGATAGCAGAACTCTGCTCCCCTGTTCCGGAAACTGGAGGGAGGACATGAGAAAACACCACGGTCGCAGAGTCTGATTTGCCTGCGCCATGGTCACCAGCACCAGCGTCCCCTGACTTCCTGTTTCTAGTGCTCTCTGTCCCTGTTGCCAGGATGCCGATGCTCCAGCTCTCTGGCACGTTAGTCCTGTCCATCCTGGGGGCGGGGTTGGGGGGAACCAGGAAGGGGGNTATTATCTACATTCTGAAGGTTATTTGCACCTTTTGTGTATGCATGGTGAAAATATTATTGTGAGGGTTGATTTTGTATATCATATAAATATATTATATCTGTCTTTATAATATATTTTATATAACTATACTGTAATACATTCTATATATAATATGCTATATATATGAATATACGTATATTCATATATCTCCTGTCGGTTCTGTTTCTAGGAAGAACTGAACTCATCTATATATTGAGCTGCTACCACACATCTCTTGGCAATTGCTTGTTCAGCGAGCATGCTGGTAGTTTGAAATTGGTGATGGTGGGACTATTTACATTAAGAAAATCAGTAAACATTATCAATCAGGACTTAACATTTTTTTCCTTCCGGACAGCCGGTTGTTAGGCATTTGCCAGCACACCTCTGGCCATTCCCTCCCCTGCTGACTCTGTGCCCCCCTCCCCCTCCACCTTTGGCTGAGGACTCCTTCCTCGGGGCAGAGAATGCTAGCTCTCCACCAGATCTGTTCTCCCCTCCTTCATGGGCATGCCCAGATGCCCTCTATTTCCCAGTCTCCTTGCAGTTCCGTGTGACTGTGTCCTGGCCACTGTTTATGAGCTGACGTGATGCGGCCGCTTCTAGTCCTGGCCACAGGACTCCTACCTGCAACACTCCACCAGGCTCGTCTCCCTTTTCTGGTGCCATCTTGGAAGTCCATGCAGGAGAAGGGAGAAGCCCTGTAGTCTGGGCCCTTGAACAACTAGTGAGGCCAAGGCCCCCCCTGTCAACCTGGAAATATCCTGGATGCTTATGAGAGGGAGAGTCATTACCTAGGTGGTCCTCTTTGTTACTCCAGCTGAACTTCCCATCAGATATACCCTCTGGCTGCCCTTCTTTGCCCTTCAGATTTGGGATGTACCATTTTGGACCCTGTTTCAGCATCCACTCCCTGCTCAGAGCCCCATGGTTAGAGTTCAGCACCTTTACTGTCTCCCTCATTACCCATCCCTGAGACCACAAGAACCTTCTAAAAGACCTCTTGCCAGGGCTGATGAAAACCTTACCCATAATTTAAATATATAAAATTTAAATTACCCATAATTATTACCTATAATTAACCCACAATTTAAAAATTAACCCATAATTTAAATATTATAACCCATAATTTAAATATAAATTATAAACAAAACTTAACAGTATGCTGAATTTAAAGTATTCTTTCTAGATTTTTTAATCGCACGATTGTGTGGGATTCATCAGAGGTGAACTTTCCTGCTGCTTTGGTGGCCTTGCCTTGCTGGTACTCTGAAGGTATCCTTGGTTAGCCTGTGGGCACTTGGGTGCTTCAAGATACTCTGTCCCAGAGAGCAGGGCCGCTTGCCTGGCCCACTGTTCCTGGCCTCAGTCCTGTTGCCTTAGGCCCAGTGTCTCTCTCTGTCCTTGGCCCCATGCCCCCTTCAGATGTTTAGCTTGGCTTTTAATTTCAGTCTTGTCCACACACTGCAGTGTATGACACACCCTTGCATACATAGCCCAGGCCCCCAGAATGGGTCTAGAACTCTGGACTCCTACTTTTCTGGGTCTTTGGTGCCCTAGGATTTGGCCAGAGAATCAGGACAAAGATGCAGAATCCAGGATTGGGCATTGCAAAACCACCCAGACACACCGAGCCAGAGGCAGAGGGTTGAGACCAGAACACAGAGGCTTGGTTTGGAAAGGCTCTCAGTTGTGACTTGCAGCCTTGGGCACAGCGTCTAGAGTCTTGCAGCCCTGGAGTTGGGGCAGAGGTGACTGAAGGTACCGAGCCGGTTCAGACACCACAGCCTTCTGTTCCTACCTCCGTTGTAGCACTTGTCACACATTGCCTTCAACTTTTTGACAGCTAATATCCAGGGTGGGGGGGCCTGCTGTGTGGGATGGAAGAGTGAGCGGGGTACCAGCTGGGTTCTCTAGGGCAGGTGCTGAGATGAGAGTTTTATCGGGAATTAACGCCTGTGCAGGAGTGGGGTGGGAAGGGAGTGTCAGAGCACCGCATAAACGGGACAGTGTCTCTGCCGCACTCGGGGGAGCGCCAAAGTAGAGAGCCCAACAGCGGGGGTGGAGGTGGTCAGGCCTGTGTACTGCCGCCTTCCATGGTCGCTGGCTGAGGACCTTCTCGAGAAGAGCGTGACCTTGGCCACCACTGCCTTGCTGGGGGCCACCCAAGAACAGCATGGAGTTGGCTTGAAAGCTGAGGCTGACCCTAAGAGAGCTAACAGCCAGTGGCTGTCAGCTGATCCCCTTCCCTGCAGCTCTGCAGCTGGGCAGTGAGTCCTTTCTCGAAGGAGGCTCTGAACAGCTAAACTATGTCTACCACATGGGGGTTCTGTGGAACTCAAAGGCTTCATTTTTAAGCCCCTATAAATGTTGCATTCAGACAAATACTACTCACTTAAGAATCTTTACTTGGCCAGCTGTCTTCTGGGCTTCCCTTTAAGGGGCACCTTTCAGACAGAGATTGTATTGAGCTGCAAAGTCTCACTATGGGTTTCTTAGAAGGGGAAGCTTCTGTTAGAGAGTATGTGGACCTAATAATGGGACAGCTTTGCTATGAGTATGTGGGGTCCCCCAGGGCACTTACAGGCAGGGCAGGAAGGACCCCAGCCCACAGGCCTGACACCTTGGGCCAGGCAGGATCCTCTGCTGAGCTCCTGCTTGTCACAGAGGCTGAGGGGAAAGAGGGAAATGTGACCTCACTAGAGGGTTTCTGAGTCCTGGAAATATGATGTACTGAGGTTCCAAAGAGCTGTCACCCTTCCTCTGAAGTGGGGGTGGGGGTACCCAACGGCAGGGCAATTGCTTGCCCAAGCATCAGCCTGCCCAAGCCCAAATGACAAAAGCTGTCCTCACTTGGGTCCCTCAGGGAAGCAGGTCTGAAATGCTTTCCCCTCCCCAGAATCAGATTTTAGAAAACGGTGACTCACCACTTTGGTCAGTTTCACATTATTGGAAAACAAGTCCTCTCCCTTGTGAAAACACCTGCTTATTGTGGGAGGGCAGGGCTTGGGACAGATGGAAAGAATGGAAATTTCCCAGATGCCTTCTCTTTCAACTCACACTTCTCCCCAAGGTCAGGATCTCTCCCCTGCACAAGCAGCCCTGCCCCGCTGCTCCTCTCCTCTGGGCAGCCCAACCTCTCCCCCTGGCACAGAATCTCCATCTGTTCTTCTAGACATTTCCCCTCCTTTTGCATCTTTAATCCCTCTCTACCTCACTAGCTCTTTTCTCCAAGCTGACCAAACCACCCAAGACTCCCCTGCTCTCAAAATTACACCTTTTCTTCTCCTCATTTGTCATGATGGAATGGAACTTGTTTTGGGGCTGCAGAACATCTAGCCCCTTCCCATCGTGGGGGAATCTCTGACCATCTCCCTCTTGGGAAGTTGTAAGGAACAGATCTGCTGCGTTCCTGCAGGTACTCAGATGTGGCCAGGTGACCAAGGCTTAGCCCATCAGATGCCCCTGCCTGGTTTTTGATCTAATCTTCAGTATCACAAAAAAGTCTGAGAGATGGTTAGAATGGACTTCCCACCGCTAGTGGCAGTGACAATGTCCTGCTATGACGAAGGTGCCTTGCAGTATGGTGGTGGTATCCTGCAGGGGTGTCTTGCCCACACTGTCCTGCAAGAAGATAATCCTTGTGCTTTCTTGCTTTTAGGCCCTTTGGAGCCACCATCCTCCTTGTCCATTTCACAAGCCTACTTCTTTAGCTCCCAAAGAGTTTGTAAATCTCCAATATGCTTCTGATAAATTCCCTCTTCTGACTTTAGCTGGTTTGGGTTCCTTTCAGTGACTTGCAACTCACAGATTTCTAGCTGATGCCCATATTATGCCTCTCAGCCCATGTTTCCACCTTCCTCTCCTCTCTCACTTCCTAATCTTCCTGACTCAGCACAGATGGTGCATCTCCTCTGTGTCTATTCTCTCAGACAGTATTTCCTTCCTTATTTCTCCAATTATGCCACCAAGCTAATCATTGTATGTCTCAGCCTGGAAACCACAGACTATCCTTCCAAACCATGGAGAGGATACTGCAGCCTGTTGTCATGTGTCCTAGGTAAGGCTATTGTGGGTTATGGCTGCCGGCAATCTCAGCTCACCCCAAAGGCACCGTTGGATGGGGTCTTCCCATTCCAAGAGATACTTCTTTCCTTCTGACTTTTTTCATCCTTATCTGTTTCAAAATACAACCCCTATCTGGGTATACACCTCTGTCATTTGTTAAATATCTGGTATACACACACTACCTTACTTCAATCTGCAGTGGAGTGATATATTTAGCTTGCAGTGCTAGAAAACAAACAAACAAACAAACAAACAAACCCTGTCAACCAAGAGTTTAGTATCTGATGAAATTATTCTTCCAAAATGAAGGAGCAATGAACACATTCCCAAATAAACAAAACTTGAGACAGCTAATTGTTAGCGGAACTGCCCTATAAGAATGTTACCAGGAGTCCTTCAGACTAAAATGAAAGGACACTAGACAGGAACTCAAATCCACATGAAGTAGTAAAGAACACCAGTAAACTATATAGGTAAATACTTAAGACAGGATTCATGTATTTTTCTTTGTAATTTCTCTTTTTTTCTTATCTGATTTAAAAGATAACTGCATAAAACAATTTATGTTGATGAGCACACAATGTATAAGCACACAGTGTATGAAGATATAACACACACATAAATATGTGTGTGGGAATAGAGGTATCTGAGAAAAGTTTTTGTTTACTGTTGATATTAAGTTGGTATTAAATCAAATCAGATTGTCATAAATCAAGATGTAATCCCCAAGGCAACCACTAACAAAATAACCCAAAAATACATAGTAAGAGAAACAACAAGAGAATTAAAAGAGTATGTTAGAAAATATCTATTTAACACAAAAGAAGTCAGTAATAAAGACTTGAGGAACAGAAAAGGTATGTGACACAGAAAAAAGTAACAAAGTAGCAAAAGTAAATCCTTTTTTTTTAAATCAGTAATTACATTAAATATAAATGGGTTAAGCTCTCCAATTAAATATCTGAAGTGGAAGAATGGATGAAAAAGACACCAACCAAATACTGTCGAAAGAGACATACAGTAGTCCCCTTTATTCTTGGGGGATATGCTCCAAGACCCCTGGTGGATGACCATATAGTACCAAACCCTATATATACTAGGTTTTCTTCTACATATACATACTTATGATAAAGTTTAACTTATAAATTAGGCATAGTAAGAGAGAAACAACAACTCATAATCAAATAGAACAATTGTAAATATATACTATAATGAAAGTTATATGAATGTGGTCTCTCTCTCTCTCAAAATATCCTATTATACTGTATTTACCTTTCTTCTTGTGATGATGTGAGATGATAAAACACCTTTGTAATGAGATGAAATGAGGTGAATGACATAGGCAATGGGGGTTGACCACAGGTAACTGACACTGGAGAAATTGAAACTATGGGTAAGGAGGGACTATTGTACTTTAGATTCAAAGACACAAAAAGGATTGAAAAAGATAACCTGCATAAACAGTAACCAAAGAGAGCTGGAGTGGAGTACTAAATTCAGACAAAATATACCAGAAAAAATTATTACAAGGGAGAAATGTCAATATATATTAATAAAAGAGTCCATACATCAAGAAGATGTAACGATTATAAACATATATTCAGCTAACAATAGAACAACAAAATCCAGGAAGCAAAAATAAACTCATGAGAGAAAGAGTGCAACAACAGTAATTGGAAACTAATATCCACTTGCAGTCATGGATAGAACAGCAGTGAGGAAACAGAGGGCTTGAACAACACTGCAAACCACCTAGACCTAACAGACATTTATAGAACACTTTGTCCAAGAACAGCAGAATACACATTCTTCTCAAGAGAGCATGGGAACACATTCCAGGACAGACCAACTGCTAGACGACATTATAAGTCTCAGTAGATTTAAAAGGATATCTACTCTCACTACTTCTAGTCCACATTGTACTGGAGGTTCTAGTCAAGGCAATTAGGGAAGAAAAAGAAATAAAAGCATCCAGATTAGGAAAGAAGAAGTGAAACTATTTCTGTTCGCAGATGACATGATCTTGCACATAGGAAATTCTAAGGAATTTATTAAAAAACTATCAGAATTAATAAATGAAATCAGCAAGATTGAAGGATAACAAGATCAATATACAAAAATTAATTGTATTTTTATACACTTGCTATGAACAATCTGAAAATGAACTCAGAAAGAAAATGATTCCATTCACAATAGCATCAAATAGAACAAAATATACAGGGGTAAATTTAGTAAGACAAGTGCAACACTTATTGTTAGAAAACTAGAAAACACTGGGGCACCTACGTGGCTCAGTCAGTTAAGCGTCTGACTTTGGCTCAGGTCATGATCTCACGGCTTGTGGGTTTGAGCCTCACGTGGGGCTCTGTGCTGACAGATCAGAGCCTGGAGCCTGCTTCGGATTCTGTGTCTCCCTCTCTCTCTGCTCTTCCCCCACTCACGCTCTCTCTTTCTCTCTCTCAAAAGTAAATAAATATTTAAAAAAAGAAAGAGAGAGAGAGAGAGAGAAAAAGAAAACTAGAAAACACTGTTGAAAGGAATTTAGCTGAAAAAATCTAAATAAATGGAAAAACATCCTATGTTCACTAGTTGTAAGATTTAACATTAAGACGGCAATACTTCCCAAAATGATCTACAGATTTAACACAATCCCAGATGACTCTTTTGCAGAGATTGACCAGCTGATTCTAAAGTTTATATGGAATTTCAAGGTGCCCCCAGAGTGGCCCAAACATCAAGCCCCAGCACAGTGGTTATTTTGGCCATAGCACAGCAAGATGCCTTGTCATGGATGTTGACTTCAACATGAAAGTTAGTCCTAAATGTCTTTGTCTATGGGTGTGTGTGGGGGGGGGGGGTCCCTACTTTGTACCCTACCCTACTTTGTTCTCTACTTCTGTGAGGGAAGCAACACTCCTTCTCTCCACCCACAGCCTTGGGACTCAACCATCTTCCCACCCTAGAGTCCAGCTCAACTCACACCATGGTTTCCAAGGGGTGCATGGTGGCTCTGTTGTGAGTCCTGGAGGCTAAGAATTGAGCAGGAGGATTGGAATGATCTAGAGAAGAGATGATTAAGACTCCAAATGAAGTAAAAATGGAAATGATTTCTATGGCCAGGTGAAAACAGCTCTCACCGTGGTTTTGATTTGTATTTCCCTGATGAGGAGGGATGCTGAGCATCGTTTCATATGTCTGTTGGCCATCTGGATGTCCTCTTTGGAGAAGTGTCTGTTCATATCTTCTGCTCATTTCTTCGCTGGATTGTTTGTTTTTCGGGTGTGGAGTTTGGTGAGTTCCTTATAGATTTTGGATACTAGCCCTTTATTTGATATGTCATTTGCAACTATCTTTTCCCATTCTGTCAGTTGCCTATTAGTTTTATGGATTGTTTCCTTTGCTGTGCAGAAGCTTTTAATCTTGATGAGGTCCCAATAGTTCATTTTTGCTCTTGATTCCCTTGCCTTTGGGAATGTGTCAAGTACGAAACCACACTGAGATACCACCTCACGCTGATCAGAATGGCTAAAATGAGCAAATCAGAGGACTCTAGATGCTGGCAAAGATGTGGAGAAACGGGCACCCTCCTACACTGTTGGTGGGAATGTAAACTGGTACAGCCCCTCTGGAAAACAGTGTGGAGGTTCCTCAAAAAAATTAACAATAGAACTCCCCTATGACCCAGCAATAGCACTCCTAGGAATTTACCCAAGGGATACAGGAGTGCTGATGCATAGGAGCACAGGTACCCCAATGTTCATAGCAGACTCTCAACAATAGCCGAAACATGGAAAGAGCCTAAGTGTCCATCAACTGATCAATGGATTAAGAAGATGTGGTTTATCTTTACAATGGAATACTACATGGCAACGAGAAAGAATGAAATCTGGCCATGTGTAGCAACATGGATGGACCTTGAGGGTGTTATGCTGAGCGAAATAAGTCAGGCAGAGAAGGACTGATACCACATGTTTGCATGTATAGGGTTAGGAGGAACTTAATGGCGGACCACTGGAGAGAAGAAAGGGAAAACCAGTGGGGGAGAGGGAGGGAGGCAAACCATGAGAGACTCNGTCCATCAACTGATCAATGGATTAAGAAGATGTGGTTTATCTTTACAATGGAATACTACATGGCAACGAGAAAGAATGAAATCTGGCCATGTGTAGCAACATGGATGGACCTTGAGGGTGTTATGCTGAGCGAAATAAGTCAGGCAGAGAAGGACTGATACCACATGTTTGCATGTATAGGGTTAGGAGGAACTTAATGGCGGACCACTGGAGAGAAGAAAGGGAAAACCAGTGGGGGAGAGGGAGGGAGGCAAACCATGAGAGACTCCTGAATGCCGAGAACAAACTGAGGGCTGATGGGGGTGGGGGGGAGTGGAAGGGGGGTGATGGGCATGGAGGAGGGCACTTGTGGGGATGAGCACTGGGTGTTATATGGAAACCAACTTGACAATAAACTATTAAAAAAACAGCTCTCACCATGGGAAGCCAAGAGGATGAAGGGCAAGAGAACTGAGTCTGAATCCTGGCTCTACCTTGATCTGAATTACTCTGTGCAAGTCCCTTAACTTTTCTGTGCCTGTTCCTTCACCCATCAAATGGAGATGATAATTTCTTTTCTGCCCACTGCAAATGAGCAATACTAAGGTAGGAAGGCTGTGGATGTGGGAACTCTTTGCAAACTGCCGAGCACTATATAAGGACATGTTACCAGAGTGTGTATAAGCATCCGACTCTGTGGTTCATGATGCGCAAGAACCAGCTGTGCACTGACAACCCAATAAACTCTGTGAAGACGCACTACTGGCTCATTCTTTCCCAAGATTCTGACCCAGAGAGCTGTATTCTCATACCAGGAGGTAACAGATATTCCTGCAATATTACATATCATCAGGAACAGCTGTAATAAGTCTATATTCTTACTGATGCAGGTAACACACTTATTTGCACTGCCCATTAAAAGAGTTTGCTCACTAGCTTATAGTTTACTTTGACCTCTCTGGCATGTGAGTCTTGTGTTTTGGTCAGTAATTTCAAGCCTTTCCAAATGTGGCTTCTCTGTTTACAGCTCTGTGTAACTCAGCAGGCAATCTCTTGATGTAAATACAACAGGGAGAGGAGGGGGGAGGTGATTCAGAGGAAGTGAGATGGGGGGTACAGGAGGCAACCGCTACAGCTCGGCACACACCAAATAGCAGTGCCGAGAGCTCACGGCCCCCATCAACCCTCTGCAGATCCAATGTTTGGATGAGCTTCGATCATCTGATCAGCTTGTTTCTTTCTTGGTTTCTGTTTGTTGGGTTATGGGAGGTGGTGTGGTATCACGGACAGAGCCCAGGCTTCAGGGTCAAAATCTGGCCCCTCCATGCACTGGCCAAGTGGGTTGAATAAGCCCTTTCATCTCTCAATACCTCAGTTGCTTCAGCTGCAAAATGGGGGCCACCCCCCAGGGTTGCAATGGAGATTAAATGAGATCAGCCTTTAAAGCAGGGAGCGTATGCTTGGTACATATTTGACCCTCCACAAAATGTAGGGGTATGTGGCTTCCTTTATGCCAGTTACTACACAGGTAACTGGAGAAGCAGGGCTACTGCTTTCAGGAGCCTATAATCTGGTGAGAGGGGGAGGCAGACTTACGAAACTGCTAGCCCTCACACATGCTCACATGCACAAACACTCGCATGCACACACATGCATATACTTATACACATGCACGCACACCCTGGCACACATGCATACACTCATACGCATGTATCCTCACATACATACACATGCACACACACACATACACTCATATACATGCATGCACACTCATGATACACACTCACACTCTTACATACACACCTTACCCCCCCACACACACACACACACATTCTGTCCTGGGCACATGATCACACTCAGGTTCAGGCACAGTCTCATGCTTCCTGCCCACATGTGCATGTGTATGTGCAGACTGACGTATTCCCACAGGTTCGCCCTCACACGCATGTGTGCTCACTGTTATGAAGTCACATGTTGTGACAGCCCTGGGAAACACTCTAGCCCTGGTGTCCAGGAGCCCGGCTCCTCTGCCACCAGCTGCTGCTGCCTAGTGTGGAGACCTGTGCTGACTTGGGGGAAGGCTCCTCACCACCCATGTGTGGCACATCTCCCTGCCCCTGCCTCATGCCTCATTTATTCTCCGAATATACTGACTCTGGTCAATAACTTATTAGTCCCCTTTCTAAGAGCAAAAGCCTCTGGTGCAGAGGTAGCTACTTGTAAAATGTGCTTCTGTGGGCCCCATCGGGGATCACAAGCCTGTGGACACCTCTGGGTACTTTCTGGTTCTGACTGGTCCTCCTCCTATGAGCTCTGCCTTCCCCTCCTGCCTCCAACCAGCCTACCATGGAGCATCCTGGCCACCTCTGCGCTAGGGGCCTTACGTGTGCTTGCTGCTCTCTATCGTCCCCAACTGGTCACCCAGAGTTCTGGCCAGAACAGCCTGGTGTCTGCCTCTGTGTAGCAATGTGAGGGAAGGCGGTGTGGTAGCAGTTTTTATCTAGCTTCGTCTTAGCTTTCCTACCAAGTTCTTCCAGAAACCACATTATTCCTTGTATAGCTTTGTGTCTCCAGGGACCTTAATAACTATTTGCCCAATGAATGATTGAGGCCTCTAGGGCAAATCTGCAATGGAGCCTTGGTTGAAGGCTGGGAATGGTTGTGGAGAGAGGATGTATCACTTCTGCCCCAAACACACTAAAGTGGACTGAACAACAGACAGCCCACCAGGCCCCTTGTTGTCTAGGTCAGGGGACACCTCTATCCCTTGAGAGCTCTTTGGAGCAAAGGAGTGGCCTGGCCACTAAGGAAATCTGGACTCATCACCAAGTTCCTGGTTCAGAGGAGCCCAGGTCCAATCTCCAGGGAGAGGCCCAGGTTGACACAGAAACAGCCACAGCAAGAGTGTTTTGGAAGCACACCCCGAAAAAAGGAATCTGGCATGGAGGGTCACTGTGACTCATTTGCTCTCACATTTCTTAAGAGGAAGTCAAATCAATCACAAAATACCACTTCCTGAAATGACTAGTGGTTGGAGTCTGTTCTCTGTGTGAAATAAAATTCCCTAATTTGGGGTAGACATGTATATTTCCCAGTTGCTCTTCTTGAATCAGCCTCTGCAGTCACACTTGACTTCCGATGCCAGGTTTGCCACTGGTGTGGGGGGAGGGGGTGGCCCTGGACAGAAGAGTTAATCTCTCCATGCCTTTGTTTCCTCTTCTTCAAAATGGGGACATGAATACCAGCCAGCCAAGGCTGTTGAGAGAATTAAATAAGAGCATTTATGCACATCTTTTTGGACAACCCAGGAAAACACCGATGTTAAGTACCTGGTCTTGGAACTTTGGGCCCTATTCCAATGTTCTGAGTCCCATGCAGTCAACATCTTTTCCCTCCACAGATAACCTTTCTCTTCTGGAAATTGCAGGAATTGGACCAGCTAACTTCGACGGCATCTTCCAGATCTGAGAGAACATGACTGGGTCAACAGAAAGGTAGCCATTTTGAGCCAACTCCAAGAAAGATAAGTTCTCATGTCACCGAGAAAGAAGACGTTGAACAGTTTGGCCAGGGTGAAAGGATTCTACCATGTTCTAACCCTAATGGGAGACCTGGGTCCTAATAAAAATGTTGCTTCCCCGGGGCACCTGGGTGGCTCAGTTGGTAAAGTGTTTGACTCTTGATTTCAGCTCAGGTCATGATTTCATGGTTCATGAGATTGAGCCCTGCATTGGGCTCTGTACTGACAGTGTGGAACCTGCTTGGGATTCTCTCTCTCCCTCCCTCTATCTCTGTGCTTCCCCTGCTTGTGTTTGCTCTCTCTCTCTAAAAATAAATAAATAAACAAATAAGCACTAAAAACTTAAAAAACAAACAAACCAGTGTTGCTTCCCTGAAAATAAGGTTGATTCTCAGGTAACCACACCTGAGCCATCATGTTGAGAGAAGAGTAGGAGAAATATCCATACAAAGCACATGATGTCTTGTGACCATTATGATCTTCTGGTAGCTGGTCACCAGGGGTCTTTTAGAAGGAGTCAGTCAAGGGAGGTCTCAGGGGTTATGGAGATTACTTAGACTTTAGGTCCCACGAGACCTGAGTTCAAATTCATCCCCATGCCAACGGGTGGCTCTGGGAACTCGGGCAAGTGGCTTGTGTTTTCTGAGCTTCAGCCCCCTCATATGTAAAACAGGGACAACAGGGCTATAGGAAACTTAGACAACACAGAGGAAGTCCTGCGAACAGCCTCCTTTCCCATGACATAACTTCACATCAGGGATGCATATGTTATGATCAAATCACATTTATGAGCACGCACTGTGGAGCAGGGTTGCCTTTATGAGCATCAGTGGAGCTGAGGGCTGGGGCGTGGCCTAACTGAGGTCTTGCAGGGAGTCAGGGTGGGGCTGAGATCCAAGTCCAGGTCCATCTGTCTCTGGGAATTACATCCTAATCATAACTCAACAGTGCCACTAGGGCACACTGCAATGCATGAAATGGCTTCAGAAACACTCACTTGATATTTGCAATATGTTCAACTTAAGGATCGTTCCTTCCAGTGCTGTTATTTTGCATTTCCACTGTGAAATGCTTTCCTAACTTCCCTTCAGCTTAAAAATGACTGATTCTAGCAGGAATCAGACCAGATGGTGCTCACACTGCCCTTTCTTGCAAAGGAGGGGACTCCCCCTGCACACAGACTCAACCAGGAAGGCTTTGCTGGGCCTTCCTTCTGGCCCAGGTCATACAGGGGAGAGAAGCTCTCATTGTGCCTCGGCTTCAAGGCTCCCAGGAGGTGGTCTCTGCCCTACACCTAACCCCACTCAGCCACCCAGAGGTCCTAGCAAAGGAGAGGATTTATATATGCACAGCATATCACCTAAAACAGAGAGTGATTACCCCCAAAGGCTTGGCTTACCCCTAGGAAGTCCAGCCTCAGGAGAGACTTGGAAAGTGAGCATCTAATACTTAGAAGTAGCCATGTCTCTCCTGTGGTAGATGGACTGCAAAAATCTCCCAAATTCCTTAACTCCTTCCATGAGAGACACGCAGCTCCATCAACCCAGATTTTGCCTGGTGGACAGCCAGCAACAGCCATCACAAATGTGAGTGAGGCCATCCTTACCCAACACCCCCACCATGGACTGGCCAGTCTCTTAGCACAGAAGACTGTTAAAAGCCCAGGAGAGCTTGACCCATCAGCAAGATTAATAATTGCCTACTATTTGAAGCTACTGAGTTTTATGGTCTGTTATACTGCAACTGCTAACCCCTCTCACCCCCAAATTGCACCCATTTCTCTCTTTTTTTTTTAAATTGCACC
Source organism: Crocuta crocuta (assembly GCF_008692635.1). NCBI lineage: Eukaryota > Metazoa > Chordata > Mammalia > Carnivora > Hyaenidae > Crocuta > Crocuta crocuta. The sequence continues at coordinate 9,256,793 of NW_027533256.1, forward strand.
CATTTCTAACCCAGACTTGTCCAGCCAGGCCTGCTTGGTTCTGAATTTCTTATGTCTTGATTCTAGCCCAGGAGTTCTGACAGGGTGTTGGGTTTGAATCCTGATGCCCCCCCCACCCAAGTCTTAGCCTCTGGGATCTTCCTTGGGATGAATGATACCCAGCTCTTGGGGCTATTGTGAAGACTTGTGAAGAAATAGATGAAGCTTAACAATGAGTGCATTTTCAATAAATGGTAGCTGCTGGGAGTGTTCAAAGTTGATCTCAGTCACCAGTGGCTTGATTTGATCAATCATGCCTATGTCATAAAATCTCAATGAAGTCCCCCGAATGACAGAGTTCGCAGAGCTTCTGGCTTGGAGGTGCTGGGATGGTGGCATGTCCAGAGATGACATGGAAGCCCTTGGTGTCCTTCACCTTCACCCCATACCTTGACTATGCATCTCTTCCCATTGGGCTGTCCCTGAATTGTACCCTTTAAAATAAACCAGTAACAGTAAGCCAAGTGTTTTCATGAGTTCTGTGAGCCATTCAAGTAATCATCAAACTGAGAAGGAGGTCATGTGAATCTCTGAATTGATAGTCAAGTCGGACAGCAGTGCCTGGACAACCCGTTTGCAACTAGGTCTGAAGTGGGGGCAGTTTTGTGGGACTGAGTCCTTAGCCTGAGGGGTCTGTGCTAATTCTGGACAGCTAGTGTCAGAATTGAATTGAATTGAATTGAATTGAATTGAATTGAATTGAATTGAGTTGAATTGTTTTGATACCTAGTTAATGTCAGAGAATCAGAGAGGGTAAGACAAATATCCGAGGCTGTTTTCCTCCCTCTAGATGTGAATCCTCAAGGCCAGGGTCTGTCACATTCCCTCTTGGGCCTATGCCCAGGACAGGGTTTGGGAGAGAGCAAAGAACCAGACACAATGCAGGTCTATCCCAGGGCAGGGCAATGGGGAGCAGCTCAGGCCTGTGTCCATGGCATTTTTCTCCTCTCTCCCAATTTTCATTTTGAATATCAATCTCTGCCAACATCCCAAGGGACTTACAAGATCACAAATCTATAATTCTGCACATACATTGTAAGAACCCCTTGGTGGGGCTGGACATTTGGGCCTTGCTGACAGTGTACAAGGCTGAAGAGTTGCAGGAAGCTTCATTCGGACCATGCTCTACAGTCTTGGCCTGGGCTGGCTCAGCCTGGGAGGAGGACACATCTGTCATTTGCAGAAAGGTACTGTCTAGCCTCAGGGCCCTGGTTCTATACTGTGTTGTTGCCTGGAGAATCAATCCCAAGGCAAAGGCTTGAACACAGTACTTTGGGATTCAAAGAAAGGGGCAATGGCCAGAGGTGGCAGCCAGGGACTGACAGCAGGCCCATTTCTCCTGCTTGCAGTGGGCATGTGAATCTGGCCTGAACTCTCTGTTCAGGATGACCCTGAATGATTGATACATGCATACATACATGTCCAGCTATGCACGCATCCAGTCTGAGAACCAGCCCCAACAGCAAGGCAATGCTTCCCGTGTTACCATTTGCTGAGCACCGACCCTGCTCCAAGCCTTGATACTATGATTCACACAGATCAACCTCCAAAGATGTTTTAATTCCTGTTTTAAGAGGAAAGGAAGGCCCAGAGGAGGTAAATGATATGTTGCAAGGCTACCAGTTAGCAGGGGCTAAGCTGCTATCTCAACCCCAGGCTGCTGAGCCACCCCAGGTGGCTCCGTCCATTTCTATGGCCAAGGACTAGGCACAGGGATCTGCCAGATGGTACCTGTGTGATGGAACTGACTCCTTATTCTGTTGGCTCCACCCTCCACCCTGGGGGCCCCCAAACCACAGATAGGCCCAGAAATCTGCTTTCAAGGCATCTGATTCCTCATGGTGACTCCTGTCAGCCAACTGAGAGGATAAAGATTTCTGGAAGTCATCAAGTCATGGACTCAGCAATATCAGTTAAAGCATATTCATAACCAACAAGAATTCATCACAACATAGACCTAAACCCCTCCTCATTCTCCATGCAGCCCCCCGGAGTTACTTTATCTGGTACAGGGAAGACATGGGGATAACTGTCACATGTCTCACAGGGGAGGGACAGAGCTTGCATTCCCAATCCATCAACCCAGGGAGTCTGAGTAGAGGGAGGAATGCCACTCTCCAGAGGCAGCTCTGGCCCAATGATGGGACTCAGGGAGGAGCACAGGGCACAGACCTAACCCAGCACATCGGCCCCCGGGGGTGTATCCTGCACACACATTACTTTGTAGAGAAAAGTGCATTCAAAGACTACTTTGTGTAAGTGGGAATCCAGAGATGACCTGTCGTGGGCTCTGCTATGCAACTCAGATGCCCCGAGGACCGGCAGGCAGCTCTCAGCCTCTGCCTCTGCTGGAGATTTCCTCACCTAAGGTACCTCCCTTCCTGGGGGCAGCTGCCACTGATGGCTGGCCAGTGTGAGTATAAAGGCCTGGCCTTCTCGCCCCAAATGAGCACAGCGCTGAGGGCCCACCTCAGCCTCAGCTGAGTGCATGGTTGACTGATGCCGTGTCATAGTGATGTCACAATCCAGCCTCTCCCTCAGCTCAGTCCTGCCTGCTGACTCCCCACAGGTATTGGTCCAGTGAACTTCCTCCATGCTGATCCCCACCTCAGAGATACTGGAAATAATTCATGGGACAGTCATAAAGTCCTTAATATGCTCATCATAGTTATTTTACACCTCCCAACTTACTTTTTATTTATTTATTTTAATGTTTATTTATTTTTGAGAGAAATAGAGAGAGACACAGAGTGCAAGCAGGGCAGAAGCAGAGAGGGAGAGGGAGACACAGAATCTGAAGCAGGCTCCAGGCTCTGAGCTGTCAGCACAGAGACCGATGTGGAGCTTGAACCCATGAATGTTGAGATCATGACCTGAGCCGAAGTTTGATGCTTAACAAACTGAGTCACCCAGGTATCCAAAATTCCCCACTTTACAATTCTAAAATCTCTGCTGTGGCTGGGTCTGATTCTGATACTTGGCTAGAGCTGCCTGGGGTTGGGTATTTCCTTTCTCTAGGTCAGTCAGGCTCCAATAACACTTCATCAGGTTGGGCTCTGACTAACTAGTTTCTCTTGAGGTCAGACCTTGTTAACAACAGAGCACTCTCCTGGGGCACCTGGGTGGGCTCAGTGGGTTGAGTGTCTGACTCTTGGATTTGGCACAGGTTATGATCTCACAGTTTGTGAGTTCGAGCCCCACATTGGACCCTGCGCTGATGGTGCAGAGCCTGCTTGGGATTCTCTCTCTCCCTCTCTCTCTCTGTTCTTCCCCCACTTGTTCTCTCTCTCAAAATAAATAAATAAACTTAAAAAAAAAAGAACAGAGCATTCTGGTGTATTTCAAAAATGGTTCCTTTTCCTCTCCTCCTGCTGATATTTACTGTGGGAACCTGGTCAAACCCTTGGTGGTAAATCTCAAGATATGGTGAGACTCTCCTATGATTGGGTCCCCCCTGAAGTTCTTAACGCTCACTTATCCACACTGAGCCTCTGGCAATTGATCAGTTACATTGCAGGTTTTGCTATGCTTGCCCTGGTTCCCACGGTGGCTTCCACATGCAAATCTCTGCAGTAGTAATCGTGACTCCCTGTGCTTGCCTGTCTCCAATCCTGGAGGTAGCAGTTTGCCCTGTGGCCTCCCTTCTCTTATGGATTCTAGAAGAGTTATTGATTTTTTCAATTTGTTCAGCTGGTTCCTGGTCTTAGGACAGAGTGGTGACTTCCCAGCTCCTTACATATGCAACCATCTAACGCTTAGTTTATCTCTTTAGGATGTGGGGTCTTTTCCTTGCTTTTTAAGCATGTTTTGTAATTTTTGGTTGGAAGCCATACATAATGTATTGGGCAACAGAAACAGAAATAAGTAGATCTTAGTTTGAGGTTTTATGTTAATTTGGCTGGGCGCTGTGCTATGATTAACGTTTATCATATCTGTAGGTGCCAGAGGCCACAGTTTTTCTAGCTTCCTTAATTTTTTCCTTCTCTACTGTCTTTGGGTTTCCCTAAGAACTCCTTCCTAAATAGATCCTGTGTCTTACAGCTCTTTCAGTTGCAATGCACGGTTATACTTGAGCCCTCCTAATGTGTTGGGAAGGTGTGAGGAGGAGAAGCATTTTATAATCTTGTCCAATTATCAGTATTTTTGTGAGCCTGAGTCTCTGGGATATGACCCTCAGACCTACTAAATAGGCCCCCCCTTTCTCCCCCTCTCCCTAGGTGAGAGCAAGTCTAGAGGAAGCTGGAGTTGGTGAACTGCCCCTCTACCATGTCGCTATGGCTCTGGTAAGTTACTTGGAGGGCAGGGCTTTCTTATGGGGGGCGTTCTGGTCATATTTCTAAGTGGTTAACTTTCCCTTTCCAAAACACACAGGAATTTTTCTTGACTCTTCATCTTGAGTATCTGGTAGAGTTCCTGGAGGTAAAACTCATGAAAGTGTGCCCCTCTCCCCCGCCCTGCTAATTCTGGGCTTCCAGGAGTTTCTCACTCTCAGGCAAATCCACACTCAGCCTCCAGCAGTTAGTCAAATTTAGCATTTAAGTGTTCATACCAGAATATGATTCTAGTGGCTTCAGCTTCAGGTAGACTGATTTTGGCTGTTATTTTTCAAATTCCCAGGATGTTTAGATTTGAGGTAGTGGTTTGCCCTGTGACCTCAATTTTCTGATGGGTCTAAGAAAAGTCATTGATTTTAAGTTCATTTATATTCTTCCTTGTTGTACGGGTGGGAGTGACAATTTCTAAGCTTTTTCCATGTCAAATTTCACAGCTGCTGCAGAGTGACTATTCTTTTTCAAACAACTCCTACTGCACCTCCTACCTTCCTGTCCCTAGAAGATCCTGATTCACCTCCCAGAGGCCCATGGTCCACATGAAAGACTTCAAAGAGCAGCTTCCTTTAGATCCCACCGTTAGATTATAGCAAGTGGTGGATGAGCTCCAGGAAGTAGGTATTTTTAACAGTTTTGGTACTGGCTGTATCCCCAATGCCTAGAACAGTGCCTGGCACAATAATTGTGTGCTGAGTGACCAAATGAACTACCAACCTTTCATTGGAGAATCCTTGAGTGGACTTCCCAGGCCTGTCACCTTTAATGGCCCCAGCTAGCTTTCATCAGCAGACGACAGTCTGACTTTCTGAGACCCTCAGTTGACTGGTATTGGATTTGCATTCCCTGAATACTGGAGAAATAAGACAGGGTGCCTGGCTCCAAGTATAGGGTCCTGGCTCCCCTACACAGAGTTTCCATCAGGCACAAACTGATCATTCTGTTTTCTTTTCAAAAAAGCAACAGCTCAGAGCCAGAGATTAACAACAGAATCCAGTGGTTTGTCTCAGTCTTTTAGGAATTACCCTGTGCCCTTCCTTGAAAACTATTTTTTTGTTAGATGTGTAATCCTTATAAAGGTTGTGTGATATGGCCTATCAAGGTCTCCCTTTTATAGTGAGGAACCCAAATGAAGAGATTATATAACTTGAACAAGCCATCAGAGTAAGTGGTGAACCAAGGATCCACTCCATGCCTGGCTTTCTCTAAAGACTAGTCTTATCTGTTCCGAATTGGGATAACGATGTCAGCAGCAAGGTGGGAGGGTTGATTTTCCCTGTGTACTGTTAAGTTAACAGAAACTGGATCATGACATGGGGCTAAGTGGAGGAGGGAGCAGAGATCTGGGTAGAGGAGGGAAGACCATTTGCCCAGAACACTGAGCAAAGCTGGATTCAGGATGCCCTGACTCTTAGATGACATTTAAGGATGCTATCTGAAAGTTAAAACCATGAGCAACTATGTCCCCATGTTCATCTTCATCTTCCTCCCAGGTCACCAGGATGTTGCTTTCTCCTACCCTTGTTTCTAGGTTCTATCTGGCAGGTAATACTGCCAACCATCGAACATGTTGAGAGAAGCCAGTTTGTACCACTAACCCAGTACAGAGACCAGACGGGCACATTCCAGGGGACTTGATGGCTGTGGCCAGGGGTGTGGACAATGTCCTAAAGGCAGGGGTGTAGCTATGAATGAGCACTAGAGATGGGTCAGCTCAGGTCTGGGCTGGGTCTGCCTCTGCCATTCACTGGCTGTGTGCCTTTGGAGGTCAAGGAACTTCCTGAATCTCAGCTTCCTTAACTGGCCAACAGGGGGAGCTGCTCTGCCTCCACAAAGCTGGGCAGCATTGAAGGAGACTGGAGGGGAGGAGGAACTGTAGAGTGCAGAAAGGCTGTGAGCTCTCTTTGCGGTTTGCTATTTTGCAATCATTTTCAGGGTCAATTCACTTCTCACAGATGTGCCGAAACAGAAATCATCTTAAGAAAATGGCTCTCTAAGGAAAGCCTCTGACTCAGCCCCTACTTGGTTCTGTCGCTGGGGGCGGGTAAGTGTGGACTTCCGCTTGGCTCCCCAGTGGGCAGTGTGTCTAGCAGAGCTTCTGTCTAGACATTTGCCAGCGGTTCTGCCCAGTGTCTCCCCAGCCTCCTTGTTCCTGGGGGCACAGGTGCCTCAGGGCTGCCAGCTCACAGCCCAGGACCAATAGAGGGCTCTTTCCTGATGTTACAGGCTAAACTGTATCCACCCACCCCGCCCCAAATTCATATATTGAATTCCTAACCCCTAGCACCTCAGAATGTGACTGTATTTGGACACAGGGTCTTTAAAGAGGCGTTTCAGTTAAAACAAAGTCATTAGGTTGGGTCCTAATCCAACATAAAGGGTTAGAAGAAATGAGGACACACACACACACGTAAGGGAAGACCGTGTGAAGACACGGGGAGAAGACAGCCGTCTGCAAGCTCCGGTGAGAGGCCTCAGACAGATCTAAGCTTGCCAACACCTGATCTTAGACTTGTAGCCTACAGAATTATGAGAAAATAAGTTTCTGTCATTTATGCCACTCAGCCTGTGGTACTATGTTATGGCAGCTGGAGCAAACTAACATACCTGCCTTCCCTCCTCCCTGTGAGTGAGTGTGAGGGGTGAGGGGCCATGAGAGACAGGTGCAGGGATGGGCTGGTTGCCCAACCAAGGCCACGAGGCAGCTGTGACAATTATAAATCTATACACACTCGAGACAGCTTCAAAATACATGAGGCAAACACTGACAGCAAACAATCGGATAACGAGGGTTGGAGATTTCCATGTCCCAGTCTCAATAACGGAGAGAACAACTAGACAGGACACCAGCCATGATATAGAAGGCTGGAATGACGTGATCAGCCAATGTGACCTAACTGCCATGGACAGGACATCCCTAATAATGGGTGCAGAAAATACATTATTTTCATGTAATATGGAACTTTCTTCAGGATAGGCCATATGCTAGGCCGTAAAACAACAAATCGACTGGTAGGTGGGTAAACATAATGTACACCCATACAACAGGAGTATCATTCAGCTAAGAAGGAACAAACCATGTTATAAGAAGAGCATGAGTGAACCTCAAAAATCTTATGCTAAGTGAAGGAATCCTCATGCACAAGACTACATAATATAGAATTGCATTTCCTTAAAGTGTCTCGAAAAGGCAGATTTACAAAGACGAAAGGCAGAGCAATGGTTTCCTTGGGCTGGGTCTGGAGTAAGGATTATTTGCAAATGTGCACAAGGAAACAATTCGGGGTGATAGAGATGTCCCAGAATTCGGTCATGGTGATGGTTGTGCAACTCTACATATATACTAAAAATCATTGACTTGTATACTTAGAATGGGTGAATTTTATCCTACGTAGCCTACCCCTCAGTAATGCTGTTAAATACACAAACATATGAGATAATAACAAATGATGTGAAGAAAAATAAAGCAGGGAAAAGGAGAGGAATGTCGGGTGGGTTGCAAACAGTGCAGTCATTACTGCCATTAGCCAAATACTGCCTGTCCACCTTTCTAGGCACATGGTAGTACCCTCCTGGATCCCTTATGGGTAGCTGAACAATGAGTGTGACATGCAGGACTTCCAGACCAAGGATTTCATTGCTGGTCTGAGACTTTTCTAGAGCTCAGTTGCTCCCTTTACCCCCTGGCCTGGGCCACCTGCACCACGTGAGATGATTGTTTCATCAGCCTTGACCTTTGAGTCACTGTGATGGTCAGGTGACCCATGACTCACTGAATATCTTATCCTATTGGGACACAGGTAGGTGGTCAGTTAAAGCCTTGAAAGGAGATGACATTTGGGTGAAAGCTTGAAGGAGGTCAGTGCATGAGTCATGTGGATGTTGGGCAGAAGGGTACTTCAGAGAGAGGGCAGAACACATGCAAAAATCTGGCACATCTGAGTAGCAAGGACACCAGAATTGCTGGTGCTCAGCAAGGAGGGGACATGGAGATGATATGATGGGTAATGATGAGTCAGATGGAGTGCTGACATGGGAATCCACCAGCATATGTTGAGCGAGTGACACTCCCCATCGGATTTAGGATCTAAGAGCCCCATTCCAGCTGCAGTATTAAGAAGAGAGGGATGGGTTTCCAAGGTCAGGAAGACCAGTAAGGATGCCTTTGTAGGAATCGAGGTGAGATCTGACTTCACACCCTGCTGCCACATCATTCTTCCTATTAGCAATTCTTTCTCTCCAGTTTTACTGGGATATAATTGGTACTCAGTCCTGTATAGGTTTACAGTGTACAGCATAACAATTTGATGTACATCTATTGTGAAAGGATTACTGCCATTTAGTTAACATCTGCCATCTCATGTCGCTTCAAAAAGAAGCAAAAATCATCCCTTATGATGGTAACTCTTAGGATCTCCTCTCTTAACTTCTAAATATATCACACAGCAGTGTTAACTACAGTCACCACATTGTACATTCCACCCCTCTTCATTCCTTGTTTATCTTATAACTGGAAATTTGTACATTTTGACCACATTCCCCCAATTCCCCCTCCCCCTACCTCCAGGAATTACAGATCTGATCTATTTTTCTTTCTTTTTTAAATTGCAAATAGAGTTGATGTATAATATTGTATGTTTCAAGTGTCCTATAAAACTGATCCAAACAGTCCTAGGCTTATAACTTTCAATAGTTCCCTCCTGCCCATGACAGAGAGTCTGACATGGTTTCGACCTATCTCTTCTCCACCACTTCCCTCCCTATGGTTTCGGTTCCCCTGTCTCTGAGCCTCCTATTCTTCCAGTGCTTCTCGTCTCCCAACCTGGGTTCTTGTGGTTTCCTCATGTCCCTGCCATCCACAGCAGGGAGGGGAGAGGAGATGTTCCAGAGAAAGACCAAGTGAGCAAAGCCAGAGTTGGGAGGACACCGGGGAGGGGTGTGGTAGAGGATGGCCAGTCCAAGCTGCTCCCTGACCTTGGTCTGGAAGGTTTGCTTGTGGGCCAAGGAGCTGGGGTCCTGAAGAGATGACTGGACTCATAGCAGCTTTCCCTTTCCTTCTGGACTCTCTGGCTCAGTATGGGCAGAGGTTACCATCTTTCTGCCCACCGTGATTCAGATCTGCTGTGGGGATAACCGGGGAGGTCAGCTAACTAGGGGAATCCACCAGTCTGTGGGACAGAGCCGGGCAGACCAGTGGGCAGCAGTGTGGGAAGAAAAGAGGCTGCACATGGTGAGAATGGGCAGGATCATGCAAATGCTTACATGGGTGGTGCCTATGGCTGGGTGACAGGTCTCCCCAAATGAGAGACCAGAGTACTGGCTGGCCTCCGGCTTCCTGGTATATGACAGGTCCTTGACCTGACAAAACTCTGGGCAAAGTGAAGAAGTGAAATGCAGCAACACAATTTAAACCCAAAAGAACCTTCCATTTGCCCCCAACCTCCCAATTTAATTTCAGTTAAAAGTCCCCAATGACCTTCTCCAGAATCTATGGTGAGAGAGAGAGAGGAGAAAGAAGGGGGAAAGGCAGAGAGAGGGAGAGAGAAGGAGAAAGAGAGAGAGAGAGAGACTGACAAAGAGACAGAAAGAGAAACAGAAAGGGAGAGAGACAGAAGGGTGGACCCAGAGAGACCAAGGATGAGGAGAAGAAACTGCTCCCTCTGTACTGCCTGACTTTCCTCTTTTTCAGCAGCTTTCTACAGAACAGCATGGCTGGTCTGTTTTTATAAAGCTGCCAAGCTGTTTTGTGATCAGATAATGATTTTAAAATTAATTAAGTCTAAAGGAATGAAGTACTGTTATGTGCTACCGTGTGATCAGTCTCAAAAACATCACTCTAAGCCGAAGATGTCAGACACAAAAGGACACATGTTATATGATGGCATTTATATGAAATACCCAGAATCGGGAAGTCCTAGCGGCTGCCAGGGCTGGGGTAGCTGGGGAGCTTCCGCTTAGCGGGTACAGGGTTTTCTTTTTGGGCCGCGAAAATCCTTTGGAACTGGAGAGTGGTGATGGTCATACCATGTCGTGAATGGACGAATCACCACTGAATTAACTCTTCACTTTAAAATGGTGAATTTTGTGATATGAATTTCACTGCCATTAAAAATTTAGTTCAATCAACTTCTTTCAATTCAGGTATCTCGTGCACTATCTCATTTTTCCCCCCAGAGAATTATCATCTGTGCTCTGAAGCTGGGGGTGGGTATCTGCTATACTGTGAAAATCTGGGGACCGGAACCCTCCACAGAAGCAAGTGACTTTTCCTTTCTAATCAGATGATGCTATAAACCCCACTGAGAGGAAAAAAACTGGAGATTTTACAGCCCGCTAATGCATTAGAACTGAACAGGATGAAAGGCTAATTTCAGCTCCCCACCACCACCCCTATTGCAGAAAGGGAGATCCAAGATGTTAACCATTATGAGAAGTGTCCCGTAGCTCGTGTCCAGCCCGGAGTCAGATTCAGGTGACCTGGCTTTGTGGTCACAGAGCTTGACTCCTCATCCTTATAAATATCCACCCAGATCACAGCAAGAGCTGCTGTGTACAGGCTCTCAGGCCTCCTGAGCTTCGGTCTGGTGGCTCCTTGACGCTGGCTGCTCATGAGGTTTACCAGGGAATTGAAAACTATGCTGATGTCTGGGGCCCACTCCAGACCAGTCTCCAAGTGTTTAAAAATACCTGCAGATTTTTAAAAGCTCATGATTCTAACGTCGACCTAGGTTGAATACCACTGTCGGCATTTCTTTCTCTAGTATCTGGAATTTCAGTCATCATCTGAAGGTGTCTGGGTCCAGAGAACACGGAACGCCATTGCAGAGCCACCCAGCCAGCACCTGTGTGATTCCCCCAAGACCACACGTGTGATCTGCACGATAGCACCTGCATGTGGCCCACCCTGCGGGTTGCCCACTTGGCCTAAGTTACCTCCTGCCACTTTAACAGGGGCTCCTGGACCATCCTCATTGTTTCTGAATTAACTGCTGGGCTGGGCTGCTTCCAAGCAGGACGCACAGCCTTCCCTGTGAAGGACCTGCCTCTTGCCACCTTCGTCTTTGGGCACCGTCCTCCTTACAGACTCTGAATGTCATCAGAGCCCTGAGTCACTGGAGTCAAATCCCTCCAACAATCATGGTCATGTTGAAAGCTCTGTGTTTCCGGGAGACTCAGAACAGCTCCCAAGTTCAGGGATGAGGGCTGTGCCATCAGCCGGTATCTAGCCCGTGACCACAGATGCCCCCAGATCCTTCCAGCCCACAAGACCGAGATAGCTCCTCAAGTCACCCCATCTCTCAGCCTCAAGTGACCCCCATCTCTCAAGCAAGAAGCTCAGAGCAAAGGTAATCATACTCCACATAGAATGAAATAAAATTCTTACCGAAATATCTGGCTGCAAATGTTCTTCTTTTGCTGGAAGCTGCCGGCAGCATAATGAAGCTGGCAGTCTATGTGCAAATTTCTTGTATATCCTTTTTATAAAGAACCAACCACATCCTCAAGCAGACAAGCTAATTCCTGTTTTCCAGTAACAGGAGATCAGCATCTATAGAAAAGAAATATATTTAGAATGCCCTTTATCTGGTGTTTTCTTGGATTTCAAACAAGAACCCTTGCTGTGAGGAATTAGTCCCTTAAACACAAGTGTACCCAGGGATCTGGGAATGGCCTTGGGCGAGTCACGGGACCTGTGGGTGTTAGTTGTTCTCTAGTCTGTAAAGTGGGAACAATAACTGACAAGTACCCCTCAGGGCAGGCAAGATGATGGCTGTAAAATGGCAAAGCCCTTCACGCTTCAGAGACTGCTTGATCTTTTCTATCAGCTGACCTGGGTTCAAAAGGAGCTGTGATTCTTTCACACACAAAGCCCCCAGAGCACCCAGTAGCAGATCCTCAGCCTTGTACTTTTGTTCAGTTTTTGTTCAGTACCAATACTGCACAGTTTACAGTTGTGGAAAATCGAGAAGAAAATCCCAATCATGAAACAGCCAAATGACATTTAGGCAGCCATCAACATCATTGCCATAGAGGTCTCACTCTCAGGGAAAGGCAGTCCCAAGGGGCCGTGTTAACCCATTTACATACATCCGGACTTTACAGAGGCAAGGAGCAACCCCTAGAAGGACAACTACTCCTAGAATGTTCTTCCTAATCCCCTTCTTGTTACCTTCACTCCCCTTCTCTGCAGGACTGCACTTGTGTCGTGCTTGTGATCATAGAACCGATCCTTGTCATGCAGATAAAACAAGCATGGCTAGTATTCACTGTGGGCAGATCCCTTCCGCCCGGAGGATGCAAGAAAGCAGGGATTCAGGCCATCGCAGACACAGGAGGTGGAGGCAGGGACGGGGGCTGCAGGGCAGCCCTGTCAGGAGGCTGCATCGGGGCAGTGTCCTAATGTCCAGTCCTGGCCATCTGTGGACAGCTCCAGCCATGGTCATGCTCTACGGGACGCATGGGGACTATACAGAGGAATTGCCAAGTGGTGCCTATTGCGAGTAACTGGTGGCAGCTGGCAGCCACAGAAGCCACACTGCTTGAAGAGAGCAGCAAAGCCCCAAACCCGAGGCTGGGGTGGAGCCCAGCCAAGGAGCTGGAGAAGCAGAGTGGCAAGCAGGGAGCTCTGGAGCTGGGACCTACCTCGGAGACCCTTAGGGACCCAGAGTGACATTTCTCTGTACTCTTACCACACAGGACTGGGAGGGGGATGGAAAAGAATGAAGAGGGACAGTAAGAAGCCCTCTGCATGACCTGGTGTTAATAGAAGCTTCAGAATTAAAAACTCTGGTGGTGTGTCCAGGTTTTTCTAGTAGTATGAATTTGGACACGCTACTGAAATAGGGTTACCAGATTTAGCAAATAAAAATACAGAATGCCCAGTTATATTTTTAGGGTAAGTGGGTTCCAAATATTGCATAGGACATAATATCTACCTTTGTAGTATTAAAGGTATTCATTGTTGGTCTGAAATTCAGATGTAATTGAGTGTGCTTTATTTTATCTGGCAACCTTATATTTATACCTTCTGAGTATCCATTTTATCTTTGGTCAAAAGAAAATCAAGTAAGAAACTTGATGGAAACAAAAACATCAGTTAAAATTGGCTTAAAAAAGAAGGGCAGATTTATTGGCTTCTTTGGTGGGAAAGGCCTTATAAAATAGACTTCAGGCCTAGTTGGATCCAGCACCTTGATAATGTCATCCAAGTCTGGTTCCCTCCTACCTTTAAGTTCCCCTCTTTTTTTCCCGGGGTATCCGTTTCACTCATGCCAATTAGGAAAGGTCTCCTAATTATTAAAAAATGTTGGACACCAGCTTTAGGAACTAATATTTTCTCTTTCACATCTAACAGGAAGAGAAAACATACCTTCTGGTGTCTCTCTTTGAAATGCTGGGAAGCTTCCCTTTCCTACTTCCCCAGACATCTCTTGCCTCATGGCCTTGACTGGGCAACCAGATCCATCCTTGAACCAGTCCTGATGGTTGGGGAATGAGATGTACATATTGGCTAAACCAACCTGGTCTCATCCCAGGAGCTGGGTGGACTTGGCTTTCACACGGTACCTGGGCTGGTATAGGAAAGAGATAGAGCAACAGTACATGCCAGGGCACTGTGACCAATGTGGGGAGAGGGACTCCAAATACAGGGACCACTGCAGATTGCTGTAGGGATAGAATAGATGAGGCTGACTCTGTGTGTGTGTGTGTGTGTGTGTGTGTGTGTGTGTAGCATGATTATACCAGGAGGACAGTGAGGATGACAAGGTGTTTGCTTTGGGGGAAACATGGGTGGAAGGGCAGATAAGGCGGGCCTTGCCTGCCAGTGACGGGGAGAGGGGAAGCAATCTCAGGGGCAGAGGGGACGGGAGAACTGCTCTCCAAGCACCTGGCCTAGCCCTTGCCTTTCCCTCACCCATCATTCTTGGCAGCAGTGTTCCAGGGCAGGCCACATCCCAGGTAAGCTCAGTACAGCTGGGGCACTGCCCTACCCCCCCCAAGCAGCTCCGCACAAGGCAATCCTGATGACTCAGCCAGGAGCGGTTTGGTTGGCACCGGCCACACAGCCAGCCTGCTCATCGTGGGAGAGGGTGCTGGAAGTACCAGGTTCTCCTGGACTCGGGCCAGTATGCCCTGCACAGGGCATGCCCCCACTGGCAAACGTTATTAATAACGACGACCTGCACTCAGTAGGCGCTGACTGTGGAGCAGATACATTAGCCTGACAGTACGCTGAGGTGAATATTACAGTGGACTTGTGAGTCAGCCCATCACAATTTAACGTGGTGGAGGGGGAACATTCAACCCCACAGTGTTCGGGCATTCGCTGCTACCCCATCCTCCAGGGTGGCCGAAAGGCCCCGCTGTCCTGCACTGGCCTCGGCACGCGTTCACCTTGTGGCCCCTCGCTCATGCCCTGCGGCCCGGAGGCTGCGCCTGCATGTGAGCCGTGCGAATCAGCACCCATCACCCGGCGGGCATCCGGGCCCCGGCAGGCAGACGTCCGGGAAAGCCGCCTGGGTGCTGCCCGCTGGGGTCTGCTCACCTGGGACCCGGGCCGTACACCTCCGTCTCCGCCACCCTGGCGCCTGCTTGGGATCCTTCCTCGGGCACCGCCTGGAGGGAGGGCTCGGGCTCCCTGCCCCCGCTGCTCACCCCGTGGCCGTGGCCGTGGCCTTGGCCCTGCCCCCGGCCCCCCATGTGACGAGCGGGCAGGGAAGGCGGGCAGGACCGGGAGGAAGCTGCCCCGGCCCAACATTATCAGTCAGATGCAGGCTCCCTGGCTCCTCGGTGCCTCTGGGGACGCTGCGTTGATGGCCGTCCTTGGCCTGCTAAGAGCTTGCGGCTGCCCCGCCTGAGGAAGCCTTGCCCCGCCAGCCTAACCTCTGCCAGGAGACGCTGCCGCAGGCCCGCCAGAGGGTGGACGCCCGCCAGGAGTTCCGCTTGGTGCAGAGCGCCCCCTGGCGGGCACCAGCAGGCGCAGCCTCACACGCCCGGGGATCGGGGTCTCACCTCGCCCGCTGCCGCTGCCGCGCAGTTCAGAGGCTCCCCCTCACCTTCCCTGGGGCCACATGTGTTGGTAGGGTGTGTAGGATTCCTGGCGATTTCCACAAGGAGTCTTCGCGAATTCTGCACAGCTGGCCAGTCTTGTGTCTTCAGGATGGGCGGGAAGGTGGGGCTGGAGGTCATTAGCAGAGTAGGAGAGCTCAGGTTGTGGGAGAGGGGAAGGACGGCGTGGGAGCGTGGGGGTGGGGCATCTGAGCCACTTTCCAAGGAACCAGCATCGCTTAAATCTCCCCACTTCGTGCATTGGGAAACTGAGGTCAGAGGCCCTCAGTGAACTTTCCAAGCGGACAGATTATAAATGGCATTGCTGAGATTTGAAACCAAGGCCAGCTGATTAAGCATCTTTTGAAAGCCAAGGCCAAGGAGAGAAATTGGAAGGTAGCCTTTATAGACCTGGCCTCCCAGTGGGGCTCTGATCAGCAGCCCCTTTCTCTGAGGCTAGGCAGGCCTTCCCCTCACCAGGACTGTGTGGCCTTTTGCTCTAGGTCTCCCTGACCAAAGCACGGTGGCTGGCCATGGACTGGTAGCCTTAGAAAGTCTGATTTGACATCTAGGCAGAGCTGGGGCTGGGATGGAGTCTCGGTCAGCCCAGTGTCAGGGAGGTGGTGATGGTAGAGTTAGGGCCGTCCTCTACCCTAAACACTGCTCTTGGAGGCCCCTGGGAGTGCGGCAGCCTGGGCTGTGGGGAAGAGGAGCCGCTGGCAGAGGCAAGGAGGCACACAGCCTGTTGCAAGGGCAGAGTTCAGGGCTTGTGAGAAGCAAGGTGTAGTGTACTGTTCTTGGACCCTGTCCGTCCCCCTGCTACCGTGCATGCGACTGGAAAGCAGCGTTCCAGGCCTCCTCTGTGCATGCGCTGTGGAGGGCTATTATCTCCATCCAGGCTTCCTGGAGGAGGCGTGGGGGCTGCAGTGGAAGGAGCAAGGGCACTGGAGTCAAGCAAAGGTGGCTTTGGCTCCTGCCTGGACACCTCTTAGCTGGGTCACTGGTAAGTTTCACTGCCTCTCTGAGACCCATTTCCCATCACTGCAATGGGGACTGAGTGAGGGCAACGATGGCAGCTAAGTGCTCTGGACCTGCCCTAATGGCCGTTGTGCAGCTCTGCTTAACAGGAGACCGGGAAATGCTTGTCTCCTCCATCATCAAATGCAGCGTTAGTGAGGGCAGTGTTTCAAACTGTATCTCCTGCCCATTTTTATAAATCCTGCACTTTAATTTACATTACATATTAAAATCGAAGCCATTTATGTAAGGTGGGATGCTTACCATATAATTAAACACTCCTAGGTGATGTCAGGGCCTGAGTTTTCATTTGTGCTTAAAATGCAATTGACAGCAAGTGGCAGAGAATGTGTCTGTCTTTAATGTTATGTTGGGCTGTGGTGTACGGGTCTCTGTGGGAACCAGAAGCGATACCATGGCCACCTCTTGGGCCTTTTCCGGGCCTCCCCGGGAGCTGAGTGGGAACCCTCTGTCATAGCCAGGAACCTGTCACCATCAGTGGACTGACTGGTTTCTGTGACGTTAAGGTCCTGTGTAAGAGAAGCCCCAGAAATCATGATGGTCCCAATGGTCCTCTGGAGGCCTCCCACCAATGAGTTGTTGAACCCCAGCAGTCACAAATTCAGCCAAAACTACACTGTAAATCACATTATATTAAAAATTCTTAGGGGACTTCTTGCTTGTTTTTATATAGCAAAGTTTTGTTTTCCTAGTTGTTAGAAGTTATGAACATCAGAAGAATATATGTTATTTTATGTATACAAATATTTAATTTGATGCTGGGGTCAAGGGATTGTTTCCTATTTCTTTTGAAGAGGGTTTCCCATGATTGAATAGAAGAAATGCTAAACTAGTTAATAATATAGGTAATATAGATGTTATTTATATACATATGTGTATATATCCTGATTGTAATTGGCAATTGTGGTCACACGATGGTGCTCTCAGCACACTACTTGTCGTGTGTGTGTGTGTGTGTGTGTGTGTGTGTGTGTGTGTGTGTATGTGTGTATGTTTACGCGCTTTCCAGGAGGGCACTGCCATTTCTGAGGAAGTCCTTCCAAGGAGTGGCTCTGCAGGCAGGCTGGGGGGGAGGAGACTCAAAGGAATCACATGGATAGCACCCATGGGAAATACATACTCACATACTTCTGGGGAATTCAAGGCTGGGACAAGGGTGAGGCTGGTGAGGCAATCAGGGTGTGAATCTAAAGGAGGCAATGACTGCCTCACTTCCCGATGGTCCAGGAACTGGCTTACTGGGCTGAGACAAATGGCACAGCCCTGGGGAATGGCCCCCTAAGTCCTTATGGGAGAGGAAGATGCTTTGACCATGACCCTGGTCAGGTAGGGCTCACAGAGCAGAGGCATTAAGGCCCCTCATCTGCTCCAGGAAGTGGCCCAAGGTAGTCCGATGTACATTCTAGGAGAGGATTAGAGGAATGGGCAAGGTGCTGCTCACCCAAAGTCCCGCTCTGAGTCAGAGGCCAGTGTGAGCATGGTGGCCAGCCGCAGAGAGGCGGCGCAGTGTGGCGGCTCAGCACAACGTCACCCCGGAGCCTGCTCGCCTGTCTGCAGCTCCTGCCCCCAGCAGCTCCCGCTGGGGTGGAAGAGGCCACAGTGGAGCAGCTGTATTCCAACAGGAGGTCCTTGCACCTGTGACCAGTGGGGCTCTGCCCGGGCCTGGATCCTTGGTATCACTCGTGACACTGCGTCAATGCAGCCTGCAGTGTGGCCTCTGGAAGCTATATAGGGAAAGCTTAACTGCAAAGAAGGCCTGGGTGTCGGATGTACAGGTGGACAGAAAAATGGGCGGACATTTTACTAAATCTGAATTATCACTGTATCTGAAACAAATGAGAGTAATTCACTCAAGGCAGAGGCTTGAAGAACATGGTGGAACGGGTATTGCATACGATACAATATTTAATAATGAATATAATAACACGGGAGAGAAGAATGGGGGAGAATTAGAAACTCTGGGCTCCTGGGTGCCTGAGGCTTTAACTCTAGGTGAGCATGTCCCATAGAGATATAATGTGAGCCACACATGCAATTAAAATTTTTCTAATAGTCATATTAAAAAGGGGGAGAGGAAATAGTTTAATAACATATTTTATTTAATATGATATATGCAAAATATTATACATTTGACCCTTGAATAATGTGGGGTGTTCTAATAGCCTATTACTGATTAAAAGCCTTACTGTTAATATTAACAGTAGATCAGCACATATTTTGTATGCTCTATGTCTTATATACCTTATTCTTACAATAAAGAAAGCTAGAGAAAAGAAAATGTTCTTAAGAAAATCACAAAGAAGAGAAAATACATTTACAATACTGTATTGTATTTATCAAGAAACTCATGGTGTTCAAAAGTCAACTGTCATTTCAACCTGAAATCAATATAAATATTATTTTTGAAAAACTTTAGACTCTTTCGGTACTCAGTCTTCCAAATCTGGTGTGTATTTTAACATTTATAATGGCATCTCAATTTGGGTGCTAAATTTCCATTGGAAATTTTTGATCTGTATTTAGATTTCACAAAATTTGGAGTTGAAAAAGACGATTTACCTACCCAAATTGTCCCAAGCATAGGTAAAAGCTTCCCAACAACTGGATTGTGTATGAATTTTAAAATTAAAATGATAAGCCAATTTGACAATAAGTTATATTCGTAAAAATAAGTAACATGTATTAATCTAAAACACAAATTAAAATGAGCATTCATTAAAATGAAAACTTTAATTGTTCATTGATCCCATTTCAAATGTTCAGTAGTCAGAGGTGGCTGGTACCCTTGCTGTTACGAACAGTGCAGCTCTAGACTTTTCAAAGTCAAGTACACATGTTAAAATTTTAAGAACAACAAGAATAGAAATAGAATGTGTAACTTCCAGGGGCGCCTGGGTGGCTCAGCTGGTTAAGCGTCCAACTTCGGCTCAGGTCATGATCTCACGGTTCATGGTTCAAGCCCCACGTCGGGGTCTGTGCTGACAGCCAGCTCAGAGCCTGGAGCCTTCTTCAGAGTCTGTGTCTCCCCCCCTCTCTGACCCTGACCCTCCCCTGCTCATCATGCTCTCTCTCTCTCTCTCTCTCTCTCAGAAATAAAGCATTAAAAAATTTTTTTAAAAATGTGTAACTTCCAAACCAGTAGAGGGAGATAAAGATCAACAAAACAAAACAAAACAAAACAAAACAATTAAAGAAACTTAAGAAGTTCAACAGAGGGAAGAAAGGGAGGAAAGAAACTGAAAAGAAAAATCATGGTAAACAGACACACAAAAGAAGGTAAAAAGTCGGTATAAATGTATCAGTAACCATAATAAATGTAAACAGATTAAGCTCATATATGAAAATATAGAGGTACTTAGGTTGGAATTAAAAAAAAATCAAATTATAGCCGTTTGCCAAGAGACAGACTTAAGTATAAGAAACACAGAAATATCGAAAATAAATGAATTGAGAATGATATACCAGACAAATAGTAGCTAAAAGAAAACTGCTGTCGCGATATTAATAAGAGAGAAGATGTACTGAGGAAGAGCCTTCCTGAGGATAAAGATTATTGTCATTATAAGACAATAAAAATAATAATTCACAGAGATACAATAGTCTTAAACTATAAACACCCAAAAAAGCTTGAAAGAAAGGGGGGCCTGGGTGACTCAGTCAGTTAAGCATCTGACTTTGATTTTGGCTTAGGTCATGATCTCAGGTTTGTGAGTTCGAGCCCTGCATCCGGCTCTGCACTTCCTGTGTGGAGCCTGCTTGGAATTCTCTCTGTCTCCCTCTCTCTCTGCCTCTCCCTGACTTGTGTGCACACACCCTGTCTCTCTCAGAATAATTTTTTAAAAAGGCTCAAACCTTCCTTGTTTTACAGGAAGAAAACAAGCGAACACAAACCTGTGGCCTAATGAGAATCTGACAAATTTACAACCTTAGTGGATATTTTAGGACAACCGACTCAGAAACCGGTAGAACAAGCAGAATTTAAAAAAAAAAAATAGTAGAGAAGTAAAGATTGTGAGGTTGTGCTACTCTGTGCTGCTATTGTGAGCAAGCTCGAAATAAGAAATATTCAGAGAAGCCTTCCCTGTGAAACGTTGGTAGAAGCCGAGTGTGTGCAGCCTGTCACAAAGGAGACGCAGGTCCCTACTAAAGAATCAGTGTTATTCAAAGTTCCCCAACCCCAGGGCAGTAAAATCAGATATCAGTAACCAAAAAGAGCTGAAAAGAGCAGCTCTGTCTCAGAGCAGACATTGGAGTGGAAATCACAGAGTATTTAGAACTAGATGCCACCCGCTCATTTTAAGACTTTTCAGGCGTGTTAATGATACACACGTTATGTTAAAAGAAATGTATGGCCTTAAATGCGTATGATTAGAAAACAAAAGAGGTTGGGGCTCCTGGGTGGCTCAGTCGGTTGGGTGCCTCACTTTGGTTCAGGTCATGATCTCACAGTTCATGCGTTTGAGCCCTGAGTCGGGCTAATGCTGACAGCCAGGAGCCTGGAGCCTGCTTTAGATTCGTGTCTCCCTCTCTCTCTGCCCCCTCCCCCATGCACGCTCTGCTCCTCAAAAATAAATGAACATTGAAAACATTTTTAAAAAAGAGAAGAAAACAAAAGAAGTTGAAAGTTAAGCACCAATTCAAGACATGAAGCAAAGGTAGCATGTTTTCGTGTTTTCTTTTTGTATCCAAGTTTAGCTTTGAAGCGGGTTGAAGAAACGGATTCTCTTTTCAGTGTTCAATTTCTCTCTTGCACACCTTCCCGATCATCTCACCCACTTCTACAGTTTTAAGATACCTTCTGAGGATCCCAAAATTGAGAGATATTACTCCTAAGTTGCAGACTTCCATTTCTGACGGCTCCGTGACCCTCAAATGTAACATGACCCTCAGATGAGACCTGGTGCCCCAGCCTGTTCCAAGTTTGCTCCCTTTCTCCATGTCAGTAAATACTACACTAACTTCAAACAAAATTCCAGGAGGACATCCTTGATTTTACCTTCTAACCCATTCCGTGAGGAAGGCTTACAATTCCTTCTATTTCCAATGTATATCCCAAATCCAGCCCTTTCTCTCTGTACCCACTATTATCACCCTAGACAGTCGGCCACAATTTTTTGCCTCACCTTATACAGAGACTTCCTCACTGGCTTCTGCATGTGCCCATGATTCCAGGGCCATTCCCCACATGGCACTAAATAAATTGGAACATGCCATTTCTCTGCTTCCAACACTTCGGTGGCTTCTCATCATGAAAGTCTCAAGTCCAAACTCCCCTCTGGATCGTAGAAAGTCCTTGCCTGTTTCTCCACTTCATCTTGTCCCCCCCGCCCCGCCCCACCCCCAGTCCTTACCAGGATTATGCCCTGGGCCAACTGGTCACTCAGCTCCTTTCCTGTCCCAGACGCTTGCACCTGCTTCTCCCTCTTCTTGAAATCCTTTGCATCTGTTCTGTCAATAGACACTTTTACTTTGTTGAATAAACAAATACATACTTACCTGTTAGCATAAGAATTTCAAAGTCCTCATTGCAGAACCAAGGACCATGAGGCCCAGAGAGACTGAGTGTGTTTTTCAAGGCAGTTTTGGCTATAGGCACATAAACCCAATGGTTCCAGCAAAAACGCTTGAGATGATCTCTGGCTGGATCACTGGTACATGTGCCAATCCTGCATGCATCCCTGCGGGCAGGGCAAAGAATAACCTGATGACTGTGGTCATGTGTCCAGCTCACTGCTGATGGGTGGGATCCGCTCCCAACCATCCCCATGGAGGAAGAATAGGTAAAGGGAGGTTCCCTGAACCAGCTATAGTTGTAACAGCTCTAAAGAGAAGACATTCAAAGTAGTTAAATGGGCAATTAGTAAAACGGCAGTACATCCATGGCAAGGAATCCTACTCAGCAAGGGAAAGAGATGAACTTTTGATAAACATGACAAGGTAGATGGATCACAAGGGAATTATTCCGAGAGAAAAAAATCTCTTCTCAAACATAGACTGTATGATTCTATTTGTATAACATTCTCAAAATGGCAAGATTGTGTGCATGGAAATCAGGTTAGTGGTTCTCAGGGTTAGGGATCAAGGAAACAGTACGGACACCTGGGTGACTCAGTCAGTTGAGCATCCGACTTCGGCTCAGGTCATGATCTCGTGGTTGACGAGTTCGAGCCCCATGTTGGGCTCTGTGCTGAGCCCCCATCCGAAACTGTTGGAACCAGCTTCAGATTCTGTCTCCCTGTCTCTCTTCCCTTCCCCTGCTCATGCTCATGCTCTGTCTCAAAAATAAATATAAGCATTAAAAAAATAAAATAAAATAAAATAAAATAAAATAAAGGGACAGGAGGTGGGTATGATTACAGAGGGGGTAGCACCAGAGACATCTTTGTGGTGATGGAATAATTCTGTCTCTTGGTGGTTACAGAAATCTACCCACATAATAAACTGCCATAGCATGATTATATATGGTGCCAGTATCTGTCCCCTGGTTTTGAGATGTAGCCATTGCGAGAAACAGGGTAAAGGGTATGTGGGATCTCCTGGTACTATTTTTGCAACTTCCTATGAATCTATAATCATCTCAAAACACAAAGTTTAAAACACAGAATATTCACTAATAGCAACCATATACATTCCTAACGTATTATGTACACACCTAGAAAGATCTTAGGAAGTTAAAACTTTGCCGATGTAACCACATTAAAGATTTCTTTAAAAGATCAAAAGGTAAAACATATATGATAATTAATGAACACAAAATTAAGGTAAAAAGTATTTGAACCAAACTGAATTTGTATTCTGACTTAAAAAATATCAGTAGGAAAATGAAACTATTGGCAATTCTGGTGTCCGTTGTCCATCTAGTGGCCAATGGGAAGGCTCAATGTCACACTTTATGTATATTATGTCTACAACTACATATATGCATTTAGAAGTAAGTGAATTGTGTAGTATTATAGGACATTTCTGAGCTGCTATGTAGAACTACTGTGAATATTGCACAGATGTGTGAGTGCCTATAGGACTATGAATTTGAACTCTAAAAGAAGCAGGAAAATGGGTACTTGGCACCACTGGAAACTGAGATTTTGTTACGGAGAATCTACCACATTCAAGTGCTCTGAGAAGAGTTTGAAGAGTTAATTAGATTTTTTTCAATCCTTTCCATTTTCAGCCTCTCATCCTACACTGAAGCAGCGTCCATGCTAGCAGTGGCATGACTTATAAAGATAAGCCTTGGGACGCCTAGGTGGCTCCGTTGGTTAAGCATCTGCCTTTGGCTCAGCTAATGATCTCGTGGTTCACGGGTTCAAGCCCCACATCAGGCTCTGTGTTGTCATATCCTCTGTCCTCTACTCTTTCTGCACCCCCCTCATGCTTGCTCACTTTCTCTCTCTCTCTGAAAACGAAGTAAACATTAAAACATAGTTTAAAAAAAGATAAGCCTGAACCTGCAAACCAAACCCATGACATTTTCTTTTTCTTTTGAGATGTAGGGCAAGAGATGTAGCTTCTGGACAGGGCTAGCCTAGCAAATCATTGCCATCCCCGGCTGGCTGCTCCTGGAGAGAGGGCTGTGGCTGCACGTCTTCCCAGGGCCCAGTGCCACTCTGAACAGAAACAGCAAGACTTCAGCTAACGCTGCTCCAGACCAGCTGAAGCTGGCGTTACTTCCCCCGCTAAGTTTTCCTCTTATTTCTATTCATCAAGTATCAAATGCTCCAGAGACAGCCTTCCAAATCCTCCCCCGCCTCCCCCGTACACACATCCCTTCTCCCATCAAGAGGTGGATATAATGCCATGACAGATTTGCACATAGCCCCTGAGAAGTCGGTCAGCATCACTTTCACAGGAAGTCAGCTGCCATGTTGTTCGAGGCTTGTGCCAGCCTAGCAAGTGATGAGAGGCCATGTGGGAAAGAGAAGCTACCCGGAACACCGAGCCACCAGTCGTGTGAGCCGGATCCCCTGGACCTTCCAGCCCCTCCAGACCTCAGGTGAATACAGCTGGCGGTCCCCAGCCCTCACTACGAGGAACAGAAGAACCGTCCAGCTGAGCCCCATCGGCTTCTGGTCCCCAAGAATCACAGGAAGCAACAAATAGTTGTTATTTGAAGCCATTATATATTTTGTTACACAGTAGCAAATCTCTGAAACGCTCTCCTGTAAAACTTGGGAAAATATGATGGTCAAACTTTTGAGCTCCTACTATTTTCTAGGTCTGTGCTTGGGGCTGGGGCCACAGAAATGAATGAGACACTCCCTGATTCAAGAGCTCCCAGATCAGAAAAGCAAGGGGCCAATTATAGCAGAGTGGTATGCAGAATGCATGAGCAGTAGGAAGGGTGTAGGGTGCTCAAGGGGCAGGGGAAAAAAGGAGAATCCTACCGCAGACAGGCAGGAAGGAGGACAAGGCATCTCACCGCTGGCTCCGTCTAGCAGTAGCTACTAGGGGCAGTTGGCGATATTGCCCTCCAGTATTTTATGTGGATGGCTTTTGCCATAGATATAATGACAACGCTGTCTGTGACTCACTACGTGCCAGGTGCCATGGATCCTCTCCTTGTGTTCCTCACAACTGCCCATGAAGAGGGGCATTGCTATGGTCCTATTGTACAGATGAGAAAGCTGAGGCGTCGGGAGTGGAAGTGGCTTGCCCGGGGTCAGGCAGCTAAGGAGGGACAGAAGCAGGACTCCAGCTGAGGCTTTTGGATCCAGAGCAGAGGCTCACAGCCTTGATGTCGCTCGTTGGCTTTTTAACTTAACATTTTAAATCAAGCATTTCCTCATGGCATTAAAAATAACATCTGAAATGACATATTATGACTGTATGTAATGTTCTTTTAAAGGCCCCCCAAACAGAACCCTTCTGTGTTTGATTTGCTTCCGCATTTATGTTCCCACATCATTACATTATTTAAAAAAAAAAGGATCTGAGGCAGATCTAGAAAAAGCCTTTTCTGAATATTGGGTTAGTTCCTTAGAAGGTTAGGGTTTTCCGCAAGAAACCTCTAGATGGAAGAGACGATCAATACCCTCACTCAGAGCAATCATTCGCACATTTTGTAGTGCTCCAGAAACACCCAGAGGTACTTCTGCACAGGCCTAGCTATAATGAGCTATAATGAAACTGCCTGTAAAATTTCCCTCAAAACTTGAAGTGAACCTGTGGCTGAGGTTTGAGTATTCAAATGTGCTCCCCACGCAGATACCTCAGTGGGTGTGAGCCAAAAGCAGAAGTGGCCAAGCCTCCCTGCGTCTTCCGCTTGCATCAGAATCAGGCCAGCCCCTGCAACGGTTCCCGGCTGGCAGCTTGCCAGGGGAGGGGGGCAGTTTGAGCCACAGGGTTCTGCTGATGATTTGTGGTGGGGATGGTGGCCCCATCTTATGGGGCAAATGTTGCTCCTGGGCCTGCACATTGGCACAACCATCATGTTACGGAATCTCACGACTGCCCCATGAGTGGGGATGGGGGGGGGGGAGGGATCAGCAGTCCCTTTTTAGAAATGTGGCTAAAGGCACAGAGGAGTGACCTGTCCTGTCAGCCCTGCTGTTTCTCAGCATTTGCTTCCCCATGCTCAGCGACAAGTCCCAGGGATCCTTCTGATGAGTCCTGTGGTCCCCCAGGACCCCACTGGTCCTGGAGCATGGGAGGAGAGGGTCTTTCTCTCCATTTTCTCCTAATTTCTTATGTGATGTGATGGTAAGTTCAGCAATCCTGTGGAACAGCGGTGTTCTGGTAAATGCCTAACAACCAGCTCTCATAAATACATCTGTCTTGTCTATCTATCTATCTATCTGTCTGTTGATCATTTCTGTTTACTATAAATTTTGCCAATATAAAGTATGTGTAGCACATTATTTACAAATAACAATAAAGTATACAATCTTGATTGCAGATTCCACTTAGCTAATTAATTCTTATGGGATGCTTTTATTACTTTTTGCCAAACTTTTGAAACTGTAGCCAAACTAGAATCTCAATTTCTTTTTCATTTTTTAAGTTCATTTATTTATTTTGAGAGAAGAGAGAGCAAGCAGAGAGAGGGGGACAGAATCCCAAGCAGGCTCTGAGCTGTCAGCACAGAGCCCGATGCCAGGCTCAATCTTACAAAGCGTGAGGTCATGACCTGAACTGAAATCAAGAGTCTGGAACACTTAACTGACTGAGCCACCAAGGCGCCCCTAGAGTTTCAACTGAACCATGATTTGACAAATAGATTGCACAGTGCTTTACCCAATAATTTATGGTCATTATGTCTGATATGTAGTTTACTGCTAAATTCTTTCTCAGATTATTTTCATTAAACTGAAACCATTTTCAGCCTCCGTGATCAGTATGTCAGAACTTTCTGCAGCTATGTCACGGCTTGAGTGACTACACTGTTCTGGTGTTTGCAAACACCGGAAAAATATTTCTTCAATTTTGTGCTCTTCACAATGTAATGACTATAGACACCGCCCACTTTAAATTTAATCTGCATTATTAACAAATTCCCCACCATTTTCTTAGGTTTTATCAATGAAATAACAAGTCAAGTCCTCGCTCGTAGTATTTTTCCCATTTCCATGGTGTAAATTCTCCCGCCATGGCCAATTTTAAAATACCAACCATGGCACATTATTATACAGTGTTTCCAACATATGGATACAATAACCACAGAAGCACAAGAGCAAAGTGTAATTGAAAGGAGTGAATTTTCAGTATTTATTATCTTTGTTTTAATATAATTTATTTACTGAGAAGTTTAAACATTTTTCTTAATGTTTATTTATTTTTGAGAGAGGCAGAGTGTGAGCTGGGGAGGGGCAGAGAGAGAAGGAGACACGGAATTCAAAGCAGGCTTCAGGCTCTGAGCTGTCAGCACAGAGCCTGACATGGGGCTTGAACCCACAAGCCATGAGATCATGACCTGAGCCGAAGTCGGATGCTTAACTGACTGAGCCACCTAGGTACCCCTACGTAATGACAAGTTTTATATAATTTAACTTTAAGGTGTTAATGACTCAGGAGTACTTTTCTTTTCTCAGGGTCAATCACATTTCTTGGCTCTACTATGAATATTGTTTGAAACCACAATACTGTCAATACTGTTTGTTAGTTTTTGAGTTTTTAGGGCCAACCTAGGGACAAAGCAAGTCAGAGACTTGTAGTTAAGCTAACAAAAAGATTTTTAACCACAATGAATATGAAGACAATTATCTATAAGAGGATGAGGAAGAATAACTGGCTTCTTTATTTACCTTTCATAACAGTAAATAGTGTCTTAATTTAGTACACAGAGGAGTGACCATACCGTGAAATTCGTGAAGGCAAAGTATCATGAAATTCAGAGGCAAATATAAAAATATGATGGACAAAGTTGGAAAGGCAATGGTTAGAAGAATAAAATGAAAATATAATATGAATCCAGAAGGAGGACGAGAGAGGAAGAAGAAAAGAAGGGAAGCATACCAATTGTCTTGTTTTTCATTTCTGTAGATCTAAAGGTACTGTCTGAAGGTACTGTCTATTTTATCCTAAAATAGAAGCATGAGCGAAAGTTGTAATGGTTTAACCATGAGAAGATCTACAAGAAATCACTCGTAGTGATTATTTGGGCAAAGGTGAACATGATCAGAGGCAAAAGAGAAGCTAGTTTTTGTGTTCTTATAAGCTGAATGTTGCTTTCATGCGCAGGTATAATTTTATAAGTGGAAATAAACACCCCACATCACTATTAAAAAGGCAACTTCTGCTTCCTCAGCCTGGAAGTATATATACTTTGCAGTAATCTTTTTTTTTTTTACTGTGTATTTTGCTTTCGACCACATATGCAAATACCCTCAAAGGCCTGTGTTCATATTTCATCCTGATTTCCACTTCCCTTGGTTCTCCAGGGCCCCACGGCCAGCCAGGGGAATTCTCTAGTTATACTGGGGGCTAGCCACTTTGTGTGCTACAAATATTCACAATATGCTAAGCATTGCACTTTTCCATATGGTACATTCTTTTTTAAATGTCTATATATTTATTTTGAGAGAGAGAGAGAGATATCATAGGCATGCAAGCAGTGGAAAGGTAGAGAGAGAGGGAGAGAGAGAATCCCAAGTAGGCTCTGCACTGACAGCGCAGAGCCCTGACCCAGAGCTCAATTTTAATAAACTGAACTGTGAGATCGTGACCTGAGCTGAAATCAAGAGTTAGACACTTAATATACTGAGCCCTCGCCAGGCACCCCAACATTCTTATTATTGAATTCCCATTACCTTAAATTTATGTATATGGAAAGGGAGGCTCAGGCTGATTAAACACCTTCCTCAGAGTCCTACAGTATAGTGGCTTAAGTTGGCAAGTTCCTGTTCTCTGCAGCAAAGGATTAAGATAGTTAAACCAATATTGGCCAGGGCATCACCTCCCTTCCCCTCCCACCAGCCTCGCCCAGGAAATGCCCCCAACAGACTCTGTTAAGATGTGTAGGGTGTCCTGACCTACACTTTAGACACTTACTCTATTTAATTCTCATTGAAACAAAATCTGTATGAAACAGCTATTGTTTCTTCATTTTCAGATGGAGAGCTGTCTCAGTTAGTTAAATAATGTGCCTCAGATCACCGTTCTCGCCTGCTCCCCACCACCCACCTCCCAGCAACCTGTGACCAGTTCCTTCCTCTGTCATGTCTCATGGTTGGTGGGAACGGTGCTCCCGGGAGGGCGGGTGTCATGGCCCCACAGCCTCCTGCCCGAGCACAAGGGCTCCGGGTCTCTGATGGGATCTGTGGCAGCCATACTTTTGTTAAGTTCGAAGCTCACATTGACCTTGACCTCCTCCTGCTCTGCCTGTTTTGGCAGGGCGTGTCTGGGAGCCATGCCTGAGTGGAGGCCCCTAGGGGCCACAGGCCAGCTGGCAAAGTGGTTACTGAAGCATGAAGCTGGCACCTGCAGTGCTTCCGCTGCATCCCTGTCACCGAAGGCCACTGTCCAGAGGGGCTTGTGCAAAAGCACAGAGGCCCCCAGGATGACTGTGGAGGAGCTGGTCTCTGTACCCTGTGACAAAGGATTCGGGGCCCTAAGAACAGCCCTGGGACATGAAGAAAGGTGCTTCCCTTCCTTCACATCATCTCGGTGCATCTTGGCGGGAATTGGGAGGGAGGCTCCTCCACAGAAGCATCTAACCTTGACCAAGTTTCTGAGAACGGCAGCTAAGCCACTCTGCTCTTTCTGTTCTGCTCTGCCTCTCTGCACAGGGATCCTAACCTCACTCAGCTCTTCTGGATCCTCCAACCCTAGCTTCCCAGGCCTTTGGCTCCCTCTCCCCTCCTCCAGGGTCAAACGTGGCAGCATCTTGATCGAAGTACCCGCATTCTGTCTCCTTTGGCTCTAGGAGAGGGTGTACTTAGCTGCCTTGCAGCAATCACCGTAAGGTAACCTCTTTGGGGCATGAGCATCTGGATGGGTCTGAGGCTATAAGGATGCAGGATGAGACAGCCTTCCGCACATCCATCCCACACCCCTCCTTCCATGTGGTTGCAGCCAGGACAGGGTGAGCCACCAGCAATAGTTCTGGTTGGGGGACTGACCCACAGTGACCCACAGGGACCTAATCACAGTCGTGTCCAGGTCCCATCCTGCCCACATTTGGTTGGCCAGGTTTTCACTGACTCAGATGGAGGTGTGAGGGTAGGGAACAGCTTTCTCATGTGAGAGATGATACTCAGGAGCCGTGCAGGGCTCTGTTCCACCATGGGTGCTGTGCACCAGGGAAGGAGCCGGCAGGAGTCCCGCAGGGGAATGATACAGACAGCGCGACGCAGGGACAAGAGGCACTCACATCCTGCTGGTTTGTCAAAGCCGGCCGCCCACCTTCTGCACCTCCAACCAAAAGCCTAGCCAGTGAGGCGTGTGGAGGAAGTGCCCAGGCCCCTGTGGTGGGGCTGCGGACACACCTCCCATCCAGACCTTACTTCTCTAAGGACAAGGGAGAAAAGTCTTGCTTCCAGAAACTGTCTGTGTTCTCTGACCCTGGCCCTTCTCTAAGATGTCAAAGACATGGTGGCCAGACACCGCTGCCAGGGGGTGGTTGTCCTCATTCGGTATTTGCCCAGGGGGATCAGTTCTGGTTCACAACCAGGCTGTGACACTTTCCTGCCTTTATCTTCCGGGCGACAGGCCAGGAGAGCGGAGCACAGCTCCATCCAGACTCCCCTGCACCACCTGCCCTGGGAACAGCAGCCTCATGCGCATTCCCACCTGGCCTCTGGATGTCTCTGCCTTGCTGCCCGCTGCTTCCCGGCCTGGCCCTCTCTTAGTCAGCTCCCAGTATGCCCCTCTTCTCCATGGCATGCACTGTCTTCAAGGACCTGATGCTCCAAGGTAAATTCTTCTCAGGCCCTCCCTGCAGGTGAGTTCTCTCGACCGGTAAGAGTCCACTGTGGCCTTTGGAAATGGAAAAGCAGCCCTTCCTGGATTAGGTAGAATTTTGAAAGGGCCACCATCTTGACCCTTCTCCTCTGTGGCCCGGCCACACCATCCTTCTGCTGCCAGCTGTGCCCAAGGTTCAGTCTGGGCCTGCCGCTCTGTTCTGGGTGCCACAGCAATGCAGTGTGCGCCTCTCCTCGTCCCCTCCCCTTCGTCCCTTCGTGGTTGACCCGATGTGATGCCCCAAGGGCAGTTCGCCCTTGGACGGCAGGGCCGGGGGCACTTGTGAAATGAATGCATGTTTTTACTTTTGTTTCTCCTGGTTTCCTCAGGCCCGCAGGCAGCCTCTGGGACCCCACAGCCCACCGCTCAGCTCTTTCTGCTCCTGGAGCCCTAGCTCTTCACGTCGGCCTCTCCTTGGGCTCTCACTTGAGGCCTGGGACTCTGGACTTGAGCCTGCTATCTCCTTGGGACACCCCTGTGTTGTGGCCGCCTCTCCAGAACTATGTTGCCACTGGTAGCTGCCAGACACTTTGTGAATCCTCTTTATTTTTTTCGTTAGCAGGTGGTTTTTTTGTTTGTTTGTTTGTTTGTTTGTTTTTTGCATATAAACAATGGATTCACTCGGTTTTTAGTGAGGTATGAGAAATGTTCAAATTTTATTTTTTTCTTCTATTTCTATTCACTGCTTCTCGGCTTTTTGACTAGGATTAAGTGTAGTATCTGTTCTTATGTCTATCCACTTGTCTAATACACTTATTAATAGTTCATCTTTCTCCACTGATGTGAGATGTCACCTCTGAGTACACTAAATTTGTGTAATTGAGGCTTTTCTTGGATCTTCTGTTTCATTGTTTCCTCTATTTATCTATGAGAACATTGTTTCCATGATAGAAGATTTAGAGTATATTTTGATTTGTGGTATAGTTAACCTCCTCTTCTTGCCTTTTTTCCTTTTCTTCTAAAATATTTGAATATACCTAAATAAAATAATATAATGAACCCATGTACCCATGGTTCAATTTCAACCTTGATCAACATTTTGCCATTTTTCATTCACTTATATCTTATTGCCCACTTAATTATTTTTATAGTTTTTTCATGTAACATTTTATGTATGTCTATTTTTTATGTATGTTTAAAAAATGCTTGGGGTGCCTGGGTGGCTCAGTTGGTTGAGTGGCCGACTTTGGCTTGGGTCATGGTCTTGTGGTTTGTGGGTTCGAGCCCCACGTTGGGCTCTGTGCTGACCCGGAACCTGCTTCGGATTCTGTGTCTCCCTCTCTCTGTGCCCCTCCCCTGCTCATGTTCTGTCTCTTTCTCTCTCTCTCAAAAATAAATAAACATTGGGGCGCCTGGGTGGCTTAGTCGGTTAAGCGTCCCACTTTCGCCTAGGTCATGATCTCACGGTTTGTGGGTTCGAGCCCCGCGTCAGGCTCTGTGCTGACTGCCAGCTCGGAGCCTGGAGCCTGTTTCAGTCTGTGACTCCCTCTCTCTCTGACCCTCCCCTGCTCACGCTGTCTCTCTCTCTCTCTCCTAGAAATAAATAAAAACATTAAAAAATAAATAAACATTAAAAAAAACTAAGAAACCCCCAACATTCTGCTTGTGTAGCTCATACCTCTATCAAAACATAAAATATTCCCATCACTTCAAAAGTTCCTTTGTGCCTCTTTCTAGTCAATATCTCATTCCCAGAGGCAACTAATGCTCTGATTTTTTTTTAACATAGGTTATTTTTCATATAAATAGGATCACAGAATGTACTCTTTGTGTGCAGCTCCATTCAGTCAGTAATGTCAGTGAGATTCATCTTTGTTGAAGAGGGTATTGATACTAAATCTTTTTATTGTTGAGTAGAATTCTATTGTACACATATACCATGATTTGTTTACTCATTATGGACATTTGGGTTGTTTCTGGTTTATAGCTACCATATGTAAAGCTGTTATGAATATTCATGCATGATTTTGTGTGGACATGTGTTTTTATTTATCTCAGTAGGTAGGAGTGTATTGCTGAGTCACATAAGTGTATGTTTAACCTTGTAAAAAGCTGTTAAACCATTTATGAAAGTAGTTGTATTATTATACTTTCTTACCAGCAATATAGGAGTTTGCCTGTTCCTCCAAATCCTCTCTATCTGGTGTTATTAATCTTTTTTAGCCATTGCAGTGGGTGTACTGAGGCAACTCAGTGTGATTTAATTTCCACTTACTTGATAATAATAATATTGAGCACCTTTTTGGCCATTTGTATATATTTGTGTGTATATATATTTGTGTATAAATATATATGCATATATAGGTATATTTTATATATTAAACATTTTTTGGTTGTCTAAGTTTTTTGTACATGTTTTATTGGTTTATTTTTAATATTTTTAATTATTGATTTATTGGAGTTGCTTATATGTTCTAGATCCTTGCTTGGTCAGATACACATTTTGTGAATATGTCATCCCAGCCTATGACTTGCCTTTTCATTTTATAACAATGCCTTTGGATTAGAAGAAGTTTTTAATTTGGGGCCACCTGCGTGGCTCACTTAGTTAAGCATCTGACTCTTGGTTTTGTCTCGGGTCATGATCTCACGGTTCGTGAGTTCAAGCCCGTCATCGGGCTCTGCACTGACAGTGTGGAGTCTGCTTGGGATTCTTTCTCTCTCTCTGTCCCTCCCCTGGTCTCATTCTCTCTCCTTCTCTCTCTCCCTTTCCTTTCTCAAAATAAGTAAATAAACTAAAAATATAGAACCTTTAAATTTTGATGAAGTCTAATTTCTCTATCTTTTATTTTATAGTTACGATTTTCTGTGACCTGTCCAAGAAACGTTTTCCTACTCCCAGGGCCCATAGATATTTTCTAATGTTTTCTCTTAAGAGCATTATAGCATTAGCTATTTCAGTCTAAGAAACCTTGTGTTTTGTTTATTTGTTTTTCTTTTGTTTCTCTTTCTTTCTTTCGTTTTTGTTTCTTTTGTTTCTCTTCCTTCCTTTCTTCCTCTTATTCCTTCCTTCCCTCCCTTCCTTCCTTCCTTCCTTCCACGTATATGTTGTGAGGCAGGAGTCAAGAGTGATTTATTTGCATCACGGATACCCATGTTGCCCCAGCACCATTTCTTTTTTTTTTTTTTTTTACAAATAGTTTATTGTCAAATTAGTTTCCACATAACACTCAGTGCTCATCCCCACAAGTGTCCTCCTCCATGCCCATCCCCCCCTCCCCCCACATCCATCAGTCCTCAGTTTTTGTCAGCATTCAAGAGTCTCTCATGGTTTGCCTCTCTCCCTTTCCCCCACCATTTCCGCCCTTCTTCTCCCCCTTGTTCCTCCGTCAAGTTCCTCCTAATCCTCCTATACGTGCAAACATATGATATTTGTCCTTCTCTGCCTGACTTATTTCGCTCAGCATAACACCCTCAAGGTCCATCCATGTTGCTACACATGGCCAGATTTCATTGTTTCTCATTGCCATGTAGTATTCCATGGTATAGATAAACCACATCTTCTTGATCCATTCATCTGTTGATGGACACTTAGGCTCTTTCCATGTTTTAGCTATTGTGGAGAGTGCTGCTATGAACATTGGGGTACATGTGCTCCTATGCATCAGCATTTCTGTATCCCTTGGGTAAATTCCTAGCAGTGCTATTGCTGGGTCATAGGGGAGTTCTATTGTTAGTTTCCTGAGGAACCTCCACACTGTTTTCCAGAGGGGCTGTACCAGTTTACATTCCCACCAACAGTGTAGGAGGGTGCCCGTTTCTCCACATCCTCGCCAGCATCTAGAGTTCTCTGATTTGCTCATTTTAGCCACTCTGACTGGCGTAAGGTGGTATCTCAGTGGCCCCAGCACCATTTCTTGAGGAGACTCTATTTCCCATGTAGCTTTTTTCAAAACACCCCCTCACCTTCCTTATTGCCAGAAACCGCACTCCATCACCCTGCTAAGCCTGCTCCTCACTGATATCCTCTCTCCAGTCTCATGAGAACCCCCCTAAAACTGAGCTTCTTTAGGGAGGACCTAATTTCTGTCAACACTGCATCAGTGGTGGGAGAGCATAAAGGCACTCAGCGTTAAACTGAAGTTTCCGCTGTTTAATCCTACTTCCCTAAAATAAAACCGTTTTGGCATGACAGGTGTGTGGCTGTGCATGGTGTGTGTGATGTCTATGCGTTTCCCAGAAACACACTGGAACTTATCACCCCTAGCATCCTGCACGGTGTCAGGCATATGGTTGTGTTGAGGAGATGGCAGTGAGATAAATGGAAGTGGAGATCATAGGGGGTTTGACTAGTGCCTTACTGAAGCTCACATCCTTAGTGATGCCTGTATCTTCTCATCCACCAGTGATATATGAGCCAAGCCTAAAGGACTTGTTCTTGGGTTCAAAGCTCCTTGAGGAAGGCATTCTTATCTATAATTTGTGCCTGCAGAACCCAGGTTAGGACCCATCCTGGCAACTCATCATGCTGGCTGAAGTGGGTTGAATGGCTCACGTTTGATTGAATGATGACTTCTGGTTCTTCTTTATCTTCTCGGTGGGCTCCTGCTGAGTGTGATGTCAATATACCAGTGTGGAGTTGTCAGCTCTACCTTCCAGCTGCTTTTGCAAAATAAAAAAAATGTATTTGACCATCTATAGCATTTCAAAGCCCGGTCACTCTCCAAGTCTCCTCTTGTCACCAACAGCATTCGTCATTACTCCTTGAGGCTCCAGGTGTCTGGAGGAGTTTTTCCCCAGTTACACCAGAACTCACATCCTCCATCTCCAAGAAAGTACATTCTGCTGGTTGGATTCCCTCTCTTTTTCTGGGGTTTATCATAATCCTCACAGGGAATGTGAAAATGTAAGGACGTGGCTTTCTCTTCAGGTTTTAAAAAAAGTCCCATTGCTATATAAACAGACTTCCTTCTTCTTGGTTCCAATTTTGTGTAAAAAAACGCATTATAATAATGAAATGGGAAAGTGTTTATGATGAATTAAGTGAAAAAAAATCCCAACATGTAATGAAGCAGGATTTATGGCATGATATTAAATTTGTTAAGAAAAAAATTAAGACGAAAGAAATATATTTTGGTAAACACAGGAAAAAATGAAATGTTATTTTCACATGGGTTATTGTTTCGCTGATTATGGAATTTAGGATGTTAATGATTTTAATATTATTCTGTATTCTTTATACATTTTTGCATCATGTATAAAATTAACATGATTTATTTTCAAAGTCAGGAAAGATACTTTCCTGGTATCTTTTCACAAAGCTATCACTAAAATATGGATCCTTAATTTACCACAATTTTGTTCTTACTCAGAGTCAATAAAACACTATGTCAGTAAAATGTGAGAAGTTTGCAACAGTATGTTTCCATTTACTCCATCATGTTTCATGGGATTACAGTCATATAGTTCATGTAAGTATGGTATAAACTCCAAAGTACAGTCTCACATTTTTTTGTTTTAAATAGTCCCAGTGTTTTAAAGAAATTAAGACAAGAAAAAGTAAATAGTTTGATTATATTTGCCATCTTTCCTTTCTATAGATCCACGTTTCCATCTAGTATCTTTTCCCTTCCGTCTCAAAAACTTCCTTTAGAATTTCTTGTAGGGGCATCTGTGTGGCTCAGTTTGTCCAACTTTGGCTCAGGTCATGATCTCACAATTTGTGAGTTCAAGCCCCACACCGGGCTCTCTGCTGTCAACACAGAGCCTACTTTGGATCCTCTGTTCCTCTATTTCTGCCTCTCCCCTGCTCACACACACCCACACACTCTGTCTCTCTCAAAAATAAAATAAACCTTAAAACAAAAGAATTTCTTGTACTACAAGTCTTTTGGACATGAGTGATTTCAGGTGTCAGTAATCTAAAAATAGCTTTATTTTTTTGAGGATTTCATTAACTCAAGAGTAACAAATTAATAATTGCTGTTCTTTTTAACACGCTAGAGATATTTTTCCATCGTCTTATGACTTCCATTTTTTTTTCTGACAAAACATCTGCCTAAGGTTGTATCCTTTATATGGAATGTTATTTTTCCCTGTTTTTAAGGTAATCTTTTTTTTTTTTTCCAGTAAGCTCCATGTCCAGCATAGAGCCCAGTGTGGGGCTTGAACTCAAGATCCTGAGATCAAAGCCTGAGCTGAGATCAAGAGTCAAACGCTTAAAAGACTGAGCCACCCAGATACCCCAAGATAATTTTTTTGTTTTTCATCATTAGAAGTCTGACTATGATGTGCCTAAGTGTGGTTTTTCTTTCGGCTTTGTTGTCTTTGGGGTTTACTGAACTTATTGTACCTGCAATTTGCTACCTCTCAATAAACTTGGGAAATTACAAACATTTCTTCAAAATTTTGAAGAAATTCTACTCTCTTCTCTCCCGTTCTTTCCCCCTGGGACTTCAGTTACACATATATTATACTATTTAATATTATCCCAAGGCAACTGAGTACATGTTTATTTCTCTTCAATCTTTTCTCCTCTCTCTTTCAGACTGAATAATGTCTATCGATTGGTCTTCAAGTTCATTAATATTTTTTTTCTGCAACCTTTATTCTGCTGTTGGCCAACAGGAAAATTCTCATTTCAAATATATTTTCTGGTTCTAAAATGTACATTTTTTTGTCCTTCTCTCATTTTATTTTATTATTTAACATGTACAGTGTTATCTTAGTTTCATGTGTACAATATAGTGATTCAATACTTCCTTATAACACCCAGTGCTCATCAGACATGTGCACTCCTTAGTCCCTATCACCTATTTCTCCCTTCCTTTTGCACACCTCCCCCCTGGTAACTATCAGTTTGTTCTTATTGTTAAGAGTCCCCTTCTTGGGAGTGCCTGGGTGGCTTAGTGTGTTAAGCGTCAGACTTTGGATTAGGTCATGATTTCATGGTTTGTGAGTTCAAGCCTCACATCAGGCTCTGTGCAGACAGCTTAGAGTCTGGACCCTGCTTCAGATTCTGTGTCTCCCTCTCTCTTTGACCCTCCCCTGCTTGCATTCTATCTCTCTGTCTCTCAAAAATAAATAAAAACACTAAAAATTAAAAAAAAAAAGAGTCTGTTTCTTGGCTTCTCTCTTCTTTTGCTTGTTTGTTTTGTTTCTTAAATTCCACATATGAGTGAAATCATATGATATTTGTCTTTCTCTGACTGACTTATTTCACTTACCGTCATACCATCTAGCTTCATCCACGAAATGGTAAGATTTCATTCTTTGCTATGTAGCGTAGACGCTGGGTCTGGAGTTCTCTCTTGTCCAGCAAGAGAGCGGATGCAGGATTAAAATGCGAGAGAGGCTAGTGTCTGGGAGGAGACAAGAGCCCCGAGGAAGGGTCCTTGCTTCGTTGTTATTAGGATCAGAAGGCTTACAAGTGTGATGGACGTGCACAAAAAGACAATGAAACCATGAACATTAACTCATGGGCGTGAGGGTAAGGGGGTTTTGAAGATATTCAGTGTGAGGGGTTTGGGTCAATACAAAACAGATGGTTGTTTACGGGGTGCATGAGGCACCATATCTGTTTCTCTTAGCTTGCTTAGGGGACAAGATACAGAGTATGCTACCTCAGGGTCAACCAGAGACCATTCTTTTGGTAATTAGCTCTGCTCTGGGCAACTTCGCCTGCTGCCGTCTACAGCCCTGTTTACACCTGTTTACCTGTTTTGGTCCTTCCTTCCTGTGAAAGCAGCTTTCTGCTATTGTACTAAGTTGGGGGGTGTTTCTGCCTTGAATACCTAACCTTGTTTATTATTATTGGATGCTTTCATCCTGAGGTTTCCTATTCCTGTTCCTTTGTTCTATACCGGGGGTGCTTTGCCCTGATTACCTAATCTTGTTTGCCTAATCTTGGATGTGTTCACCCTGTGGCTTTCTATTTCTTTATACCTTCTTAACCCATTGGTGCAAGCTCATGGAATTCCTAGCTTATTCCCCACAGTTATGGCTGAATGACACACACACACACACACACACACACACACACACAAACACCACATTTTCTTTATCCATTTATCTATCGATAAATACTTGGGCTGCTTCCATATTGGCTATTGTCAATATTACTGCTATACACATAGGGGTACATATATCCCTTTGTATTAGTGTTTTTGTATTTTTTGGTCAAATACCCAGTAGTATGATTAGTGGATCCAGGCTCTTTTTAACTTTTTGAGGAATCTCCATTCTGTTTTCCACAGTGGCTGCACCCATTTGCCTTCCCACCAATAGTGAGAGAAAGTTCTCCACATCCTCGCCAACACTTGCTGTTTATTGTTTTTGATTTGAGCTACTCTGACATACATGAGATATTAGCTCATTGTAGTTTTGATTTGCATTTCCCTGATGATGAGGAATGCGGAGCACCTTTTATGTGTCTGTTGGCCACATGAATGTCTTTGGAGAAATGTCTCTTCATTTCTTCTGTCCAGTTTTAATTGGATTATTTTTTGTGGGGGTCTTGATTTGTATAAGTTCTTTATATATTTGGCTAGTAACCTTTCATTGGATATGTCATTTTCAAATATCTCCTTCCATTTAGTAGGTTGCCTTTTAGATTTGTTTGTTTCCTTTACTGTGTAGAAGCTCCCTATAGTTTATTTTTACTTTTATTTCTCTTGCTTCACGAGACATATCTAGTAAAAAGTTGCTATGGCCAATGTCAGAGACCTTACTGCCAGTGCTCTCTTCTATGATTTTTCTTTTTATGTTTATTTATGTATTTTGAGAGTAAGAGAGAGAGAGCCAGGGAGGGGGAGAGGGAGAGAGAGACAGAGAGAGACAGAGAGAGACAGAGAGAGAGAGAGAGGAGAGAGAGAGAATCCAAAGCAGGCTCCATGCTCTCAGTGCAGAGCCTAATGTGGGGCTTGAAGTCATGAACCATGAGATCATGACCTGAGCCAAAACCAAGAGTTGGATGCTTACCCCTCTTTTCAAAGATTTTTATGGTTTTCTGTCTCACATTTAGGTTTTTCATCCATTTTGAATTTCTTCTGTGTATAGTGATAGTGTAAGAAAGTGGTCCAGTTTCATTCTTTCCTATGAAGCTGACCAGTTTTTCACAACACCATTTGTGGAAGAGACTGCCTTTTTTCCATTGGATATTCTACATTCTGATCTTCTTATATTTTCCATTTATATGCTGAGATTTCCTACATTGCAGTTATTATGATTATCTTCTCCTTTAAGTCTTTGAATATATTTCTGATAGCTGCTTTCAAGTCCTGGGGTCATACTTGCAA
Organism: Crocuta crocuta; assembly: GCF_008692635.1. Lineage (NCBI taxonomy): Eukaryota > Metazoa > Chordata > Mammalia > Carnivora > Hyaenidae > Crocuta > Crocuta crocuta. Next base: position 9,296,880 of record NW_027533256.1, read on the forward strand.
CACTAGCTTCATCTTGGGGACTGTTCCTAGTGATAGTTATTTTTCTTGTTATAGGTCACATTTTTCTGTTTCTTCAGATATCTACTAATTGTAGTTGTATGCTGGAGAATGTAGATGTTACACTGAAGGGATGCTGCGTTATCTTTCCTTCCATCAAAAGGTGATGAGTTTTGGTCTGGTTGGCAGTTTAATTACTGGAATCTCTTTTTAGTTCTGCAAGGCTTGATTTTATTATTTGTTAGGGATTTTCTATTTCTCTTTCTCTCTTTCTTTCTCTCTTTCTTTCCCTTCCTTCCTTCCTTCCTTCCTTCCTTCCTTCCTTCCTTCCTTCCTTTCTTTCTTTCTTTCTTTCTTTCTTTCTTTCTTTCTTTCTTTCTTAGAGCCCAAGTAGGGGAGACAAGCAGAAGGAGAGAGAGAATTTTAAGCAGGCTCCATGCTTAGTGCAGAGCCAGACGTGGGCCTTGATCTCACAACTGTGAGATCATGACCTAAGCTGAAATCAAGAGTCAGATGCTTAACTGACTGAACCACTCAGACTCCCAAGAGATCTTCTGTTTCAGTTTTGAGCTTGTTCCTAGTTCATGGCTCTTACTCTTATGTGCAGTTTTTACTTTTCTTTGTGGCCTTTCTGGAGTGTGAGATGAATTCACAAGATGCTCAGTGATGTCTTCCCAGTCTAGATGAGATGTAACTCTAACATTCATAGCACTGCTCAGTCTTTGTGACCTCCATTCAGCTCTCAGCATTGGGGCAGGTGATCTCTGCTAGGCCTTTTGGAGTTTTACCCCACACATGCAAGGGCAAGCCTTGGCCAAGGACACATACAATGAGTTCCCACAAAACACATTCTTCTCAGAACTGTGCGCTGAAAATTCCAGCCCCTTTACTCTTACACATTTTTAGTTCAGGGAGATTACTGCTCCTGGGCCTCTGCTTGCCTGCATCTTGTCAGGAAATAGCCATAGGAAGGAAGCCAGGGCAACGGTGGGGGTCCCATATTGTGTTTTCTCATCTCAAGGACTATAGTCTTGTTCTGCCTGCTATTCCGAATGTGAAAACAGTTGTCTTCTGTATTTAGAGTTACTTTCAATGGGAGGGTATGTTCTGTAAGTTACATTGTCATAAATGGAAGCAGAAGTATAATTGCTATTTTTGGACATTTGAAAAAAATCACAGAACCTCACATTTCCCTTCAACAAAAATACACATTTACACGAGCAGTTCCTAGCTGCCCTGGCTCCTGCAGTGTCCGAGCATGGGCAAGTTTCTCAATAATAACAACTCATACTTGTACAGCTCTTTCTAGTGTTTAAAGAACCCCTTCCAAATATTACTTGACTTGTTCCTTATGACATCACGCTAGTTCCATACCACGAATAAGAAATGACTTAAAGATGCTAATTGTCTTTGAGTAGTAGTCAAAACATCACCTAGGATTTTCAACCCAGGAGCCCAGCCTCTGATGACCTATCATCTTAAGTCTCCAAAAGCAGGTCTTTCCCTAGAAAGACCCTTGTCCCAGCTTCCAAGAAAATTAACATTACTCTGCCCATAATGGTGCACACACTATGTAGCATCATGGATCTTGGTAATAGTATAACCATTGATTGTAATTTGTCATTTAAAAAAAAAATTGGAGCCCATTCTGGCCCCACAAGGTGAATCTTGTGCTGCTGAGCACACTGTTGTGTGTCTCGGGGTGACCCAAGTTGCCCCTGTTGTGTTTTCAGGCTTCCAGCTTCCAGCATAGCTTTCCTGGTACCCACAGACAGGATGAGAAATGAAAGCTCAAGCAAGGATGCTGGGACAGCTCGCTCCTGCTCGGGAATGGGCCTGGGGGCAGCGGGGATGTGATGCCTCGGTCTGCAACTGGACACATCCCCTATTTTGGCTGCTGTCTATTGGCAAGTGTGTGCTGGAAAGAGTTGAGGCTTCGTTATAACTGTGTTTTCATTTTTGAACCAATGTCAGGGCCATTTTGCCTCCCATAGCAAAGGACGTTGCCTCTTGCTCATAGTTACTTACAAATGGCCAGTTGGTTGTGAACTAAAAAGAGGTCATAAGCTAGCTTTTAAGGGATCAGACATTCATGCAAGCCACCACTCCTGCTCATGTGGCAGAGGAAGGCACTGTGTTTGAATGGCACACTGGCTGATGCTACATGGGGGACATTATGGATAGATGATGTGAAATGGCTCAACCTAACATACCTATAGGAAAGAGAATTTTTCTTGAAATTTATATTTATTTTGAGAGATAGAATGTGAGCAGAGGAGGGGCAGAAAGAGAAGGAGAGAGAGAGAGAGATCCAAGCAGGCTCCATGATGGCAATGCAGAGCCTGACGTGGGCCTTGAACCCAAGAACTGAGAGATCATGACCTTAGCCAAAACCAAGAGTCAAACCCAGGCACTCCAAGGAAAGAGAGCTTTGCTACTGAGTTTCAGAGAACTTCATCCTATTATTTAAACTTTTCTTTCAAAAAAAAAACTTTTCTGTCATCATTACTTGAATGTCACCCATATTTGGCCATCTGACCTTGGAGGACTCCCTTGATCAGTGGTAAAACTTCGGGCTGAGGATGGAGGAGGAAGAAATCCTCAGTGAGAGGCTCTCTCTGGGCACTTTAGACACATCTCTGACTAAATTCACCTAAACACCGTTATTATCTGTATTTTACCAAAGGCTCAGAGAGGATAGGCGGGATCAAGGAAAAATGGGAAAGTCCAACCAAATAGCACAAGGCTGAATTCTGTACCCACGACTTACTAGCTGTTCCTTTTGGCCCTTGGCCATGGCCAGCACTGCTTGACCACTGAGCATAGTCCCCCGAGGGGCCCCTCATGCCTCTCCAGGGCCCGAGTCACCCACCAGAACCCAGGCAGTTCTGTCGCTGTCTGGGTAATGGGGAGAACAGGCATCTGCTGACTCTCCACTTCTGCTTTCTCCAGGAAATGAGCAGAAACGCAGCTCAAGTGATTCATACTGAAACGTTGTTGGAGACTAACAATGCTGGCCGAGCCCTCTTCTCCCAGGCCTGAGGGGCTGTGGGCCAATACGGGGGCACCTGTGCCTCCTGACGTCTGCAGGCCCTGACCGCCACACCTCTGGGTAGGTCACCTTGCTCTCGGCCACCCCAAGCCAGGCATGGAGGTCCTGTCGATCAGGGTGGGGCCTCCCAGCCGCCTCCTGGAAAGCTGAGCATTGGAACACATAGGATTTCAGTGGCTGATCTGGGTTTGTGGATGTGGGAGAAGAGGTGAGCTGATGAGCAGGAAGCATGTGTGGCGGGGAGGGGGGGGCAAGGAGGGGGGAGGGGGTGATGCAGGGGCAC
>NW_027533256.1:9300471-9360353 GCF_008692635.1 Crocuta crocuta
GGGCTGGGCTCCAGCTCTGTTCCTTGTTTTCCTACCTCAGGTCAAATCTTCTCCCACGTTTCTGCTAAGGAAGGTGACCCGCCACACCAGGGAGAGGCTGGATGTGTGCCTGTCTGTGCTAATTCCCAGGGATGGAGAGGGGGGACTGCCCGTGAGACTCCTTGACCCGACCCCCTGTGTGGGCCTCCGAAGGGTGTTGAGCAGCGTGGGCAATTTCATCCTGGTCACCCAGAGAGCTAGCAGCTTTGTGACCTGGTCCTGTGGTCACTCCCCGGGGGTCTGGTAAGTAGGTGCCTCTTGGTGCCTCCCTTTCCTCATGTGAATTACCACATGAAACCATAGAAACACCAACATTTGCTGATTCAGCAGGACACTCTGGCTTGCAAAGAATTTGCTTTTCTCTTCTCCTGAAATCATACGTTATAGAACACTGACCCAATCCTTTGTCCCAGCTTCTGTGAAGCCAGGAGGAGCTAAGCCAGCAACTAAGGATTTCAAGTATTACTCCTCCTAAGGAAACTTTGATGCTGACATGACTTTCTGCATAATCATTCATTTAATTATTCAAGAAATTTCGAGAAATACTTATTGAGAGCCACTTCCTGCCAGGCACTGTTAAAGGCCTCAGGGCCAGTGGACGGGGTCGGTTGTGCTTGGCGCGATGGGCTGAAGTGGGATGGAATGCCAAGGGCTGGGAGTAGGGGGTCAGGAGGCCCGGAATGTGCATGCCTTCTGGGTGGAGGCCTGAAGGAAGGGAAAGTCTGAGCCCTGTGGTTTTTGAGAAATATTCTTGGCAGGGGAATGGAGAATGTATGTCAAGGTGCAGTGGAGGGGGCCTGGTGGAGGCCAGTGGGGCAGAGAGCAGTGAGGGGCAGGCCAGGTGACCCAGCCAGAGAGGGGAGGAGGGCCTTCCTGTTCAGTGTGAGCTCCTGGGCTGTACTCCCTCAGACTTAGGGAGCTTCTCAATGTTGAGTTTACAGAAAATTTAGAAACAGTGTATAGGGTATAAAAAGTATCACCTAAGTGTGTTCTTTAGAGACTGGTGACTGGGTGGCTCAGTCAGTTAAGCATCTGACTCTTGATTTCGGCTCAGGTCTTGATCTCATGGTTTGTAGGTTCAGGCCCCATATAGGCCTGCTTGAGATTTGCTCTCTCCCTTTCTCTGCCTTTCCCTATGCTCTCTCTCTCTGTCTCAAAGTAAATAAATAAACTTAAAAAATTAAAAGAAAGATCATTAGCATCTCTGAGGTCCTTCACAGGCTTGTCCTTTCTCTCTCTGGTCAGAAAACACGGTTTCTCAGAATTCAGGGCTTATTGTTCTTTTGCCTTTCTCTATATTTTTACCTCATATATTTAAGTTGCTAAATACATGTGAGTTTTGCATGTTTTTGAACTTTGTAAATAGGAATTAAATATTTTTTTTAAGACTTGCTTTGTTTGCTCCCAATGTTGTTTCTGGAAGTCCTTCATATTGTTGCACGTGCCTCTAATTCATTCATGTTTACTGCTTGCTGTATAGTATTCTGTTATGTATAAATATATCTCAGTGTACTTCCCCGAGTTAGTGCTGATAATGGGTACTTGGAATTTTTTTTTTTAGGCTTTTGGTTTTGTTTTTCTATTATAGGCTGCTAGGTGCTCAGCATTTGTAAGTACTGCCAGGGCTCTCCTTGTGCATATATTCCAGAATATGTGCGAGGATTCCCTAAGGTATATCCCCTAAAAGTAGAATTGGTGGGTCACGGAGTTTACATATCTTCACCTTTACTGGATGATACCAAAATGCTTTCTAAACCAATTGCATCATTTTACCCACCCATGAGCAACACATTGAAGTTTCTGTTGCTCCACATTTTCACCAACATTTGATATGGCTGGAGTTTTAATTTTTGCCAATCTAGTGAAAATGAAAACATATCTATGTTTTTAATTTGCATTTCCTGAATTGTGAAGGTTGAGCATCTCTTTATATGCCTACTGGCCATTCTGGGTTCTTTTTTATGTTCAAATCATTTGCCCATGTCTCCCTGGGGCCATCTGTCTTTACTCTGTTGATTTTCCATAATTTAATACATGTCCAGATATTAAGCCTCTGTTGTAAATTGTAACTGTATATTGTAAACATTTGTCTATTGTTTGTGATTGTCTCCATATATTCTTTGCAATTTCTATTAATGACCAAATTTCTTAATTTCAAATAAGCTTCATTTATTCATATGTTCTTTTATGATATACACATATGCTCTCTAAGAAATCCGCCTCCACTGTGAAGTCATAAAGTTACTCTTACATTATTTTTTTAAATAAGTTCGCCTTTCATATTTAAGTGTTCTGTCTCATCTAAAAATGATTTTTTAAATTTTGTTTTGTTTTTCCCTATATGGATAATCAAGAGTCTTAGGTCTACTAATTAAAAAGGCTATTCTTTAGCCAGTGATCTACATCTGCTCCATCACAAATCAAGATGTCATGTATATGTAGGTCTGTTTCTGGGTTCTCTGTTCTGTTCATTTGTTGATCCCTTTGTCAATAGTATATGGTATGATTAACTCTAGGCTTAGAACAAATTTTGACATCTGAAAAGAATCCTGTTACTTTTCTTCTTCCATTCTGTCTTGACATTTTTGGTACATTCTTCCTTCACATGATTTTAGAAACAGTTTATCAGATTCAACAAAAAAGCTATGTCCAGGATTGATTGAAAATGCCATTCGGAGAGATATGATATCTTTATGAAAATGACTCTTCCAATTCATGAACATGATTTGTAACCTCATTTACTTAGATGTTCTTTAAAATATTTGAATAACATTTTATAGCTTTCTTTATAAGATAGTGCATATTTTGTCTAGAGTTGTTCCTAAGTGGTGTATATTTTTATATCATTTTAATTGTCACTAAAAAGACACCTTTTTGACTTGCTGATGTATGCTTGCATTTTAAAGAAGAATCATTTTAACTGTTTTATGGGCAGCAAGACTATCTGATAAAAGGTTTTGTACCAATTCAGGCTAGAGGTATTGGTGGCTGGCCCCAAGGTGATAGTAGAGATAATGAGAGGAGGTCAGAGTGGTGAGTCCTAGATACTTTTTGAAGTGGGATTAACTTAACCGACTGAGTCACCCAAGTGCTCCTTACTTTTACTTTTTAAATGTGGCTACCAAGATTATTTTAAATTACACATGTGGCTTGAACTTGTGTCTGGCTTTGTATTTCTTCAGGGCAGTACCCTTAAGAGGTACTTCATGTTCCATGGCCAGAGGTTTTTGTGGGAAACAGTTCAAGAAGGGTGGAAGTTAGAGAAGTGAAAAGTCACTTGGTCCAGATAATTCCAAGGAGAAAGGAAGGATAGAGGGTAAGAAGAATAGATTTACTAATAGAAGAATAGATAACTGTAAGTACAGTAAACTAGACACTGGACAGAGCACTGGAATTAGTAACTTATTTAATCCCCCAAGTGAGATCACTTTCATTACTCGCAATTTACAGATAAGGAAATGGAAGCTCAGAGGTCCTTCCCTCTCAGACAGTAAGAGACTCAGCTGGGATTTGAACTTAAAGCCCTTGAGCTTTGAATTAGGCCCTGTCCTCACTGTGAACTGAGGAAACACTTCTGGTAAGAATTAGTGAACTTTGTGCAGAAGTGTGAAAACTGCTCTTCCCCTTTGGCAAATGGTTAATCCTTCTTTTGAGACTTCATCTTTGCGTCTTTGCAAAGGTGATTCACAGCAAACAGTAAGATTGCATGGGGATCCTTTTTGTCTCAGCACTGCCGATAGCAATGGGCCTAGGGCAACCAATTATTAGGGAATGAGAGAGTCAGTTGCAAGCAATCGACCAAGAGCACAATTCTTGGTCATTGAACAGATAATGAGTAAAGGCAACATAGACTATGTTTATGATATGACGATGGACAATTGATACAATGAAAATGCCTATACATTGGTTATAAGTAAAATATGCTTCCGTGTGAAATATAGTATGCAAAAAAAGGGACATACTTGTTGATTTTTGTGTTTTTAACTTAATGTTAAGAAGAAAGCTGCCCAAGTAGCATTCGGATAACAGTTTAAAAGATAGGCACAAAATATGAAGAAATAGGCAGGCGAAGATGAATAAAGGCATGTATACATGAAGAAACTGTGTTATGAGGTTGGTCAGAGCCTACCAGGACTTAGTAAGGTCGGAGCATGCTACAGCGAGCCCACGGGCTTCCTCCTCTGGCTCTTTGGGTGTGGACCAGATCAAGGAGCGATGGGCCCCATGTGCAGAAAGCAGCAGGCTGGGACATGCCTGTACTAAGGGCAGGGCTCTTTTTCTGTGTTTCTGCCCAAAGAATGTATGCCCTTCACTGGGGTGGCGTTGCGGCGGATCATCTGCCTCCTCCACAGGTGCCTGAAGCTTGCATTTTTTGCAGTGCACCCAGCGCATGCGCAGCAGCTGCCCCGATGTGGGTGAGGAAGGGGTGCCACCACGGTTGAACAAGGCGAAGGGAGAAGAGAGCCAGGAGATTGGATGGGTGGAGGTCCAGATATTGAAAAGGGAAACAAACAAACAAAGCAGGGGCAATACTCTGCAATCAGAATACAGAGTCTTGTAATCTTTAGCTTTTCCTTTCACATACCTGTCTCTAGGAAACATTTAATTCTGTAAATCAGTGGATGGGTCCAGAATGAGTCCACGGCTTCCGCATGGGGGAAGGAATCTCTCTCAGAATCGCCTGTCTAAAATATCACCTTGGTTCCATGAAATATTTCTTCCCTTACAACATTTGAAGTGTCTGAATAATCTCAGTTCTGACCTGCGTATTTAATGTGACGGCCGCCTCCCTCTCAAAGTAATTACATAATTGTGGCATTTTATAACTGATAGAAACTTAGAATTGAAGAAATGGAGGAATGAGAAAGGGAAAGCATATTCAAGAGTAATGATCACACAAGGAAGAAAGTGATGTTTGCCGCGGTTATTTCAGGCAGCAGGTATTGATAAATTTGGGAATTACAAAGTGCTCACTTTAATTCTGCTGGAGTCCACACACCGTGACTGTGCACAAGTGACTTTTACTCCTGGGGTCCTCCTTCCGCCTGCACCTGGAAATGATCATAACCCTGAATATGTAATTACTAAATGAAGTCTTGTAGGATGCAGGTAGCAATGACGACTGAGAAGTGCTGTCACATGCTGGCAGTGACTACTTTCTAATTACAGGATGGCTGGGTGATAGCAGGAGTTTGGAAGTTGGAGAGAAGAGGGTTATTTCTTGGTTGGGGCATCAGAGATGCCTGGCCAAGGAGGCAGCCAGGAGCTGTGTTTGGAAGGTGGCGAGATTGCGTTATGTGGAGCCAAGGGAGGGGCATCCCAGAGAGAGACTCCAGAGTAAAGGCAAAGGATCAGATGATGAGTGACCAGTTCATTTGGCCAGACCTCATTGGGAGTGCAGTGGGAGATCAGGCAAGGAAGGATGTTGGACCATATCATTGATGGCCAAGAGCCTGAGAGTGTTCCTTGAGAAAATGAGGAACCACTAAAGACAGTTAACCAAGGGAGTGACCTTATGGGGCTGTGCTCCCCAGTAGGACACTCTGGGGTGAGTGGGAGACATCGGGGGGACAGAGAGGCCTGCTGTGGCAAGGCTGAGAGAGAGATGAGGCAGCAGTGGGCTCACCTTCCCAGTGCCATTTTCCCATTTCCTGTGCATGTAGAAGAATCAAGTCTAGACAAGAAATTAATCCTGACACATCCAGAAATTGACTAGCTTGTAGGAGACTCATTCTAGTTAAACACACATCCAGGTCTCAGAAGAGAAATGTGAAGGCTCTGAACATGAAGCTAATTTGGAAAGTAAACCTTCATTGGTGGGCAGACCCTTAAGGAGCATTAGTCCAGGTGCTTTATGTTATAGGTGGGGTAGCCAGTCACAGAAGGGTCTCACACCCCTGCTTCCTGGCTGCCAGTAATGAATTTCCTTTGCATTTTGGTGAAAAAGCATCACAGGAGAAAGTTGCATCTGAAAATGTCTCTTTTTCTCATTAGCCTGAGAGCAGAATTTTCTGGATCCAGATCTGCCTAGCATGGTAGAGGAAAGGGAGCCCAAGAAAACTAGTAAGTTTCTTTACGGGTGATGTCGGCAATTTGTGCTCTTGCTTTTTTTGTAATTCTTTAATATACTAATTAATTCCATTAGACTTAGGAGTTGCTTAATTCCTCACAAGTCAGGAATGCATACTTCCACATATGTTTACAGGTTTAAATAGTGATTTTTCTGTTTATTTTCTAACCAAATTATACTTGAAATTCAACAAGCTAAACAGGAAGGTTGTGTGAGCTCACCAACCTTGGAAATGTTTTCATCTCTCGAACCTTAACTAGTGGTATGAGAAGTGTAAAGGATGCTTCAAAGTTCCTGGTGGTTTCACTCCTCCCAAGAATTTGGAAGATGAAGAATGGGATGGAGGCAGCTTAGTGTCTGGAGAGCCTTTCCTTGTGATATAATCTCCACCCCATTACCGCCCCCCCCCGCCCCCCTGCAGTGACACAAAACCGCCTGCAATTTGACCTCACCTCTTCATCCCTTTGTGTGTCCTTCCTCAGGGAGCGGTTCTCTCTAACCCACCCATGGGCTTATTTCTTCTCCCCTCAGCCTCCTTCTCTAAAGCCCCTGCTTCTGTGACGCCCCTCCTACCATCTCCTACCCTCACCCCTTCTCACCCCAAATAACCAGCTCCTTTCCTCTGTGCCCTTTGCTCTGGGTTCCTGCTTTAAAGGGTGTATTGCAGGCATTGTACTGTGGCATCCCTCTACCTGCCCCCACCCCCTTCCTCAGGTTGTGAGCACCTGGGGGCAGGGACTGAGCCCTCTGGGTAGGCCCAGAATCTAGCAGGGGTCACATTACACGGTCCACATCACTCAATGCTGAGAACCCCACAGCAACTCTCACAGCATGGAACATGACAGGGAAATTACTGGCATTCTTTTTGCCACACACGCCCTTCCCCTTCCTTGCTCCCTGTGCTCCAGCCTCTTTGAATCTCTACCCTCTTCCCTGAACGCACATACTGCCTGGAGTGCTTGGCTTCCAGAGCACCAACTCCTGCTCTCCTCTCCCAGTGCCCGACATGGGCACCATCTTTTCTAAGAAGTCTTCCCAGACCATCACAACTCTCTTCAGACAGGGCCATGAACCTCTGCTGTGCCCCGCAGCCAGGCTCCTCCCCACCCAGCACCTACCCCACGCTGTCTGTTTCCTTGCTGGTCTCCCCGCACCCTTGAGTGTGAGCTTTCAAGTCTAGGGTGTGGACCAGGGGCAGTTCCGCTCTGCACATGTTTAATAATCAAACGACCCGCCACGCAGAGAAAGCTGTAGAGACCCACAGTTCCGGTGGCTTCACCTGGAGGGTGAGTGTTTAATGCTGGGCATGCTGCTGGTGGCAGCCCAGGAGTGGCTGGCCAGCTGGTGGCCACCTCGTGCCCGTGCTAATCAACCATTGGCCTTGTGGTTCCCAGAGATCAGCTCTTACCTGTGGGGACAGTGAAATCACAGGGACCTGTTCTGTGAGCTGGGGCCACACAACAGACATGGCACCAGACCTCGTTGGGCCAGGGATCAGCAACACCTTTGCAAGTCCAGCCAGGGGACTCCTAGAGTTTCCAGCTACTGCCTAAGGTACCCCCAAGATATATTCTTACCATTGTTGATAACTGTGTCAAGCCAACCTGGATCAGCGGAAGGGGATGAAGGGCATTGAAGTCAAAAAGTCTGGGTTTGTCCTTGATTCTTATGCTTATTAGCAGTTCGATTTCAGATAAGTTAGCTATTTTCTCTGAATGTCGATTTGTCTGCATCTCGCTTTCCCCATCTATGTAATGGGAATAATCATACCTACCTTACAAGTTTTCTAAGATTAGAGAACATTGATGACTGTCAGCAGATGCTCGTTCAGTTTATGGCCGTGTGTACTCAAGCAACACCTCCCTGTGTTTTAGTGGACAGCGAGCCACAGATGCATTCCCACAATGGAGCAGCTCCCGATTATGGGGGCTGGGCTTCTTGTCACCCATGCTGTCCCTGGCTCATGCCTTTGTGCAGACAGTGACAGCTCAGTTATAGCTAAGCTTTGAGGATCTGGCCAGGGGAACTGCTCCCTGACCATTTTTGGCAATGTGGAAGTCAGTACACATAGTGAGATACAGAACCAGGGACCCTCCTGCAAGACACGGCAAGTTCCCATATTCTGTTGCTGTTGCCAAAACCGCAGAGGTGTGTGCTAGCAGGAGTGCTTGGACTGGAATCAGAAAACGGAAGTGTTGAGGGCCATGGCAGGTGCAACCTGTCCAGTTCCTGTCAATCAGGGTCCCTATATTAGTCTTCGGGGGAATTTCTCAGCTTCTGGAAATAACCAAGTCATTTGAGGCAGGATGTAGGGCCCTGGGCTCTGCTATTCTCTGCCTGTGGGTACTTTCAGCCCTTGGCTGATGGAGGAGGTGGGGACACTTGTTAACTGGAGAGGGCTTGGGGCGGCCAAACTATGGGTGGCTGCTGGTCCTTGCACTGGAACTGGGTGTCAAGGCTCAGGAAGCCTCCAGCACCACTTGTTCATACGCACCCCCCCCCTGCCCCCACCAATGTCCACAGGAATGCCCATCACAGGAGGGCTTCTCTGCACATGCTCTTGTACTTGCCCTGGGGCCGGCTCTCGGGGCCAGCGCTCCAGCTTCTGGTTCCCACTCTTTATCTTCAAGACGGCCAGCTCCCCACCTCTAGCCTTGTCTCTGTGCTCTCCCGGATGAACCCCTAAGGCCTTGATTTCATTCACTTAGTGTCCTGCTGTCCATTTGAACTAGTGCCTTGTGAGAAAACCTAAGATTGGATACACTCAGCAGACAAGCAAGGAAGGGGTGATACAGAAGAGAAACTAGGTTTAGGGTGGGGGCAGCTTGCCTGGACCACAGGCTGGACCCTCAAAAGTGACTGAGGCCCCAGAGCACACCCACGGAGGGCTATTTGGACTTAGGCTCCTCTGGGAAGTGTAGGCAGGTTTTAGGAACCTCAAGGCAGCAGCACACACAATGCAAGTGGGTGCACAGGGGAAGAGGAACAGGCACTTTACACACATCTAGCCTGTGCTGGAGGTGCTCTCACATATGTTCACTTTTTTTTTTTAAATGTTTTATTTATTTCTAGGAGAGAGAGAGAGACAGCGTGAGCAGCGGAGGGTCAGAGAGAGAGGGAGTCACAGACTCTGAAACAGGCTCCAGGCTCTGAGCTGGCAGTCAGCACAGAGCCCGACGCGGGGCTCGAACCCACGAACCGCGAGATCATGACCTAAGCGAAAGTCGGACGCTTAACCGACTAAGCCACCCAGGCGCCCCTCATATGTTCACTTTCTGAACTCTTTCCACAACCTTGTTTTATTTTTCAAATTCATTTCTTTCTTTTTTAGAAATGTTTATTCATTTTTGAGAGAGAGAGAATAAGTGGTGGAGGGGCAGAGAGGGGGGACAGAGGATCCAAAGCAGGCTCTGTGCTGATAGCAGTGAGCCTGATGTGGGGCTTGAACTCATGAACTGTGAGATCATGACCTGAGCTGAAGCTGGACGCTCAACCAACTAAGGCACCCAGGCGCCCCTTCCAATAGCCTTGTAAGAAGATATTGTTCCTATTTTACAGGTGTAAATGCGTTGAGGCTTGGAGACTGTAAGTCACTAAGGCCAAAATAACATTAAAATGTTATTTTCCTTGACTATTGAGATTTTTGGCATTCCCCTTACATCTTGTGACTGAAGTGAGTATCTTATTTGCCTCACTCTAATGCCAGCCCCACCCCAGTGCACCTCCCTCCAACTTAGCCTGTTTTGTCCTGGATCAGAAAGTGTTAGCACCTTCTTACAAGAAAGCACTTTTGACAATGAAGTGGATTAGAATGGTTTCTTCTTGCCATTCTTTGCGTAGCCCTGAGAGGTCAATTACTCCCTGTTACCTTCCTTTTGCAAATAAAACTGAACCAAGAGAGGGGATGGCCACACGTTGCTATGTGGATTAGACAACTTTTCCATGGGATTCCATGGATCCACATTTGTTAGAAATCCTTGTTTTTAAAACATCTCTATTCAAGGAAATGTCATTCAAGTGTTTCACTTCAGTAAATACGGCTTCTTAATTTCAGAGGAAATCTGGAGTGGTTTCTGACATCTCCCCCGGACATCCAGCCACTCTCCCCAGGACCACACTTTCACTTTATCTTCTCACCTGCCTATTCTGAAAATGTGGTGTGGCGTCAAGCCTACTGCGGCATGTTATCGGATGAATCTATTAGTAGCGCCCAGAGGTGTGGCCACAAAACCGGGTGGAGGCAACACATGGCTCTATCAGCCATCCTGTGCACTGAGATGTCTGTGCTGGCCCTGTTGGTGATGGAGATAGTGATTTGGACACAGGGACTGTCTGCGTCCGGAGGAAATCTAAGTAGAGATCTCTTGGAACGAGGGGGAAAATACTTATTGTGAAGAGGGGTCTAAACTACAGAGAGAAAGATTTGGGTGCCATCAACATATAGGTTCATTCATTCATTCATACAGTGACATTTCATTGAACATCTACACTGTGCCAACCCCTGACATATGTGCAGTGACTTCCATACATACATGGCTCTCAGGGGAGTAGCTGAGGTCTTCTATAGGGAAGGCAGGAAATGAGAACACTTGACATCTGACTCCAGAAAACCACTGCGGGGGCCCGTGAAGGAGACCGAGCAGCAGCCAGACAGAAAGAGTACCGCAGAATATGCGGTGAGATGCAACAGAGAGGCCATCGTTTTTGTGTGTGTGCACGTGCTGCTGCGGGGAGCATGATACTGTTGCTTTGTAACCTACCAAATGAGCAGGAATTGAAAAATGACAAGTAAGGAAGTGTGAACACTTCTTGGTCAGAGGCCTATACATTTATGCAGTGTTTAAGGAGAAGTGGTTTGGAAATATGTGTCAAGATCCAGCTATTCCCATTCTAGGGGCTTTAAGAATGTATTAAATCTATTATTTAATCATGGCTATACGGAAAGGCTTAGACACAAGGTCTATCATTATAGTATTGTTTATAGTAGTGAATAATTTGAAGCTACTTAAATACCCAAGTTTAGGGGATTAATGATATGAACGATCAGCATGGCTCTACAGCCACCCTAAGTCATTCAAAGTGAAGATGGGGGGCCCCTGGGTGGCTCAGTCGCTTAAGCATCTGACTCTTGATTTCACCTCAGGTCATGACCTCATAGTTTCGTGAGTTTGAGCCCCATGTTGGGCTCTGTGCTGATGGTGTGGAGCCTGCTTGAGAGTCTCTCTCTCTCTCTCTCTCTCTCTGTCCCTCCCCATCTTGCACCCTCTCTATCATTCTCAAAAATAAATAATAAATAAAACAAAACAAAGATGTAGAGGACCTTTAGCAACATGGAAAAGATTCATGATACTTTTTTGTGACAAAAAAATGATAAACTAAGTTACAAGAAAAACAGATTGAGAAGAGATAGTTGTGATTTGTAAAACCAACAAGGGACAAGTTTCTAGAATATACTCTCTCAGGGGCGCCTGGGTGGCTTAGTTGGTTAAGCGTCCCACTTTCGCTTAGGTCATGGTCTCGTGGTTCGTGGGTTCGAGCCCCGCGTCGGGCTCTGTGCTGACTGCGGGCTCAGAGCCTGGAGCCTGTTTCGATCTGTGACTCCCTCTCTCTCTGACCCTCCCCTGCTCATGCTGTCTCTCTCTCTCTCCTAGAAATAAATAAAACATTAAAAAAAATAGAATATACTCTCTCAAAGCAACAAGAAAAAGACAGTCAAGGAAAAACAAGCAAAGGTTATGAATAGTCAGTTCACAGAAGAGGAGCTGCGAAGAGCTAACAGGCATCTGTGATGCTCAGACTCCTTAGAGAAATGCAAATTAAAATGACAAAGAGGTATCACTTTACTTCAATCAGATTGGCAAACATTAGAGCGCGGGTAATTGGTGAGATGGTAGAGGAGCCTGTGGGGAAAGTGTGGCCTGGTGCCAGCTTTCTGGAAGCATCTTAGTTCATGGTATTTAGTTGAATGAAGCAGGTGTATACCCTTGACTTAGCACAGCCCCATGAAGGGGCTCACATGGGAATATCTGGGAGAAAACTGAGTGTAGTACAGGAAGTCATGGGCAATCTGGCCATGACTGTGGAGCGAAAAATCAAAGAGGCATGCGTTGCCCATTTTGTAACATGGGGCAGTAGTTGGAAGGAACACAGCTGACAAACACAGAGGCACATGCTAGGTCTCAAGGCACAATGCTGAGTGAAAAAGTGAGCTGCAGAAAAGATGCAGAAGGTCATTCAAGGACTCAAAATGCCTGTATTCAGAAATCATGTCACTGGTGTCATTTTTTTTTAAGGTTTATTTTTGAGAGAGAGAGAGAGAGAGAGAGAGAGGGCACAAGGTGGGGAGAGGCAGAGAGAGAGAGAGAGGGAGACAGAATCTAAAGCAGGCTCCAGGCTCTGAGCTGTCAGCACAGAGCCTGACATGGGGCTCTAACTCATGAACTGTGAGGTCATGACCTGAGCAGAAGTTGGGTGCTTGACCGACTGAGCCACCCAGGAGCCCCCTGCCTATGTCATGTTTTATAAAGACCCATTTGTTAAGCAGGTGAGGTGGGTGGGATGGGGAAGAAGGGAATGTGAGTGGGGAAAGGAAGGCTAAAAAATAAGTGAATAAACTGACAAAGCCAGCCAGGAGCATGGTCCAGCTCAGGGAAGACTGTGCTGGAATGTGTGGCACCTCACCACCTGCCCCTGAGAGTCAACCCAACAAAGGAAACCAATAAAACTCCTATTAAACCCCAGCTAACCAACTATCAAAAGCAAAAAGTATAAATAAAAAGTTTGCTTCAACAATATTAGGAGCATGGTTGTTTTTAAAGTTTATTTATTTTGAGAGCGTGCACGAGCAGAGGAGGAAAAAAGAGAGGGAGAGAGAGAGAATCCCAAGCAGTCTCCACACTATCAGCGCAGAGCCCGATGTAGGGCTGGAACTCACAGACCATGAGATCATGACCTGAACTGAAATCAAGAGTTGGATACTGACTGAGCCACCCCGGTGTCCTTATGCTTATGTTTGTTTGTTTGTTTTTAAATCAAACAACATATTCATAGATAAACACGGAATATCAACAATCATTTTCTGGGAAGGGGCAAGTTAGTGTCGCAGGCTCAGAAATAGCCAAAGTAAAACCAATGAATCACTGAAGTACTAATCAGTGAAAACTGACTCTGCACATACCAAAAAAGACAAGTTTGCCAAGTGGAAACACTTTGCTCAGGGGTATATTGTTATAAAGCAGCTTATATAGGGAGAGGGCACTGATTATTTTTCACAGTGATTGGTTATAATATTAGAATTTTCTGAAATGACAGGAAATTGGTCAGCGGTTGCCTCGTATCAGTCTTGGAAAATGGTTTAAGTTTTGTTTCTGATTTTCAGAGGTCTAAGCAAGAAATGATTCAGATCAAGTTAGGTTTGCAAAATAAGTTAAATTAAGCTTTGCTTGTCCGACTGAACTGATTTTGTCCACTCAGGGAATTTTCAAGGCCGGTTTGCTTTTTACTTCAATACCTGATATGCTTCCTGATACTCTGTTCCTTCCTACTTTGACATGAACTGTTACATGGTTTTTGTAACAAGAAAATGAAGTAGTAAGTGCGTGTGTTGGAAGAAGCATCAGGGACTCATGGAGTTGTGTACATAAAGGGGGAGAATGATTCAAAGAGGGATAGTTCGTCTGGTCGCATGACCCTTAGTTCACCCCCGTTCTAGCCTGCAGGGGGGTATGTACTGGGCTAAAAATAAAGTGTGACATACCCCCTCAGATGTCGTAGCCCAGAGCAAACTATTGGCCAGTCCATCTCCTGTGCCCACCCGTCTGGTCACTGCCCCATGATTGGTGGTTGTTGGTCACGAAGCAGACTCCAGGATGGAGTCCTGCCTGGTGACATTGTGGCTGGAGAGGGCTTCTCATAAGAAAGCTGAACATTCTGGGCTCTACTTGGAGTTTCCCGTACTCCTGACAAACAACAAACAAGTATTTGTTGTGCTGTGAGTCAGTCGTGACTCAACTAAAGACTGGGACAACTGAAAAAGTCAAGGATGCAAATAAAGGTGCCTTCTCAAGGTTACCCATCTGGCAAATCAGTCTTTGGCTATTTTCTTTTTTTTTTTTTTTAATTTTTTTTTATGTTTTATTTATTTCTGAGAGAGGGAGAGAGACAGTGTGAGCAGGGTAGGGTCAGAGAGAGAGAGGGAGACACAGAATCTGAAACAGGTTCCAGGCTCTGAGCTAGCTGTCAGCACAGAGCCCACACAGGTCTTGAACCCACAAACCGTGAGATCATGACCTGAGCTGAAGTCGGACGCTTAACTGACTGAGCCACCCAGGCGCCCCAATCTTTGGCTATTTTCATCGCATACATTCTTGTCCTCATGTCTACTGACCCATGATCTCCAGCTTGCACAAATCACCCGTGTGTGCACTAATAAAGGAGCTCTTTAAGTTAGCATGGGGGTTTAGAGTCTTTCTGAGGACAAAGTTCTCTAAAAATATTGAATATAAACCAAATAATGCTGAGAATGAAAAACCTATATCCTTTTAGACTCATGTGGTAGGAGGAAGTTACAATTGAGGATACAGAATTGCATGCTTGTACAAATACTGGAGAGGTGTTTACATATATCCCTTCTACTTACTCTGCTTTTTAAAAGAGGTGTTGCATCACATAATAAAAATAAAAAACAAGCTTTGATATTAAAGGTTTGCATTTTAACTGGACATCTACCTGCCCATATGCCTTTGGCCCAGCCAATTTCCTTCCTTACATAGAGAAAATAAGAGTGCCCATCTCTCTCATGAATCTGTGTAGAGTCCAGCAAGCAATGCCTGACACAAGTGAGATTGTCAATATAAGTCACATGTAAGTCAGAATCTCTTTTTTAAAAAGTCTTCCTATTTGAGTCAGTTTCATATTCTTAGAGGAACCATCCTCAATAGGAACTGAACTGAATGAGTACAGTACCTTGTCTCACAATCAGCTTCATCAGGAAGTGCTGCGACAGGACTTTACATTTTTGTTTTTTGTTCTGAATTCAGATCTGCTTTGCTAAGGCATGGAGGCAGAAGATGTTTCAAGGACTGAGGACAGAGCTGAGTGTCCAGGTTCCAAAAATGAAGGCCAGCCTGATGTTGCTCAGCCTGGCTTTTCACATGGAGGGCAGTCTCCGGGTCCCACTGCTCTCTGGGAGATGCTAGAAAGGAAGTTTCTGGAATACCAGCAGTTGGCTCACGGAAGCCCCGCTGAACATCAGCAGAGCCTGTTGAATCTTCTCCCACTGTTCCTAAAGGTCGGTATTCTTATTTTTGAAACCATAAGATGATACGGTGCTTTGGGGAACACTTCTGGGATGATCGGAAGCTGGAGTTGGTGGTTTTAATATCATCATAAGTGGTCCCTGGTGGGTTGCTTAGAGGGGAGTGTTTTGCTATTTAATAAAGATGCAAGCAAAGCTCATCTCCAGGATGAGGAAGAGTTGGAAAGGACAGTTGGCTCTTGAGTAATACTGTCTCCTTAGTTTAAAAAAATTATATTGTTCAATCACAATCCCAACACGGGAGCAAGAGAAAGACCAGCTCCTCTGAAGCTAGGAAGGGAATGTGTTTCCTGGGGTGCAGAGAGGAGGTGGGTAACCTCAAATGCCAGCATGCCAATAGTGGGGCTTGGGAGACCCTGGTCACAGGCCCATGAGGGAAGCCCAGGCACTGGGCTGCCATTCTGACCAGTGGCAGCTGGTGACAGTTTGGGTGCAAAAGATTCCCTTTGTTGTCTCAGAGCAAAGGTCCTGCCAAAGAGGTCTGCTTTATAGAGGAATATATTGGAGCTTAAGTTTCAGAATTGGAAACTTTTTGTGAGAACTTAGTTTTTGTTTAACTATTGATTTTGGGTTATTAAAAAACATATAGCTACATTCAAAGCACAGAGAATATGAGATCCTTTCACATTTGAGACTAGATTAAGGCAGACGGAGATTTTGGCAGGTTTTTATTGGGAAACCCCCTTGTTGATATCCTTCATCTAACTTATTAACCAGAGATATTTAAGGATCTCCAACGATGGGAATCTTCTTGAGATATTTCTAGGCATGCTTTTCTGTAAAAAATTTTACCAAGTAATTTACCATCCATTAATTCATTGTTTTCCTGCATCTTTTGGACTTGTTATGCCCCATCTATTTCATTTCACAGACTGGATAACTGGGGCATAGGGAATGTACTGGAAAAGAACTAGGTTAGGAGACAGCTCAGGTTTCCTAGCCCTCCCTGCCCTGATAACCCCAGCTTCTGGGGGGTGGTTTCGTCTCCCCTAGTTCTCAAGTCAACTTTGCTTTATGGAAGGAAAGTGTGAGCAACCTTCTGCCCTCCACCAAAACTTGCTGGGAAGTGAGTGGTTTCAGCCACTGCCTTGTCTCTTTCCTACACATCAGGGCAGCCATAGCTCTGGAAAGGACTCTCATTCAAGAGCTAGGGCTTGGTCCTTCTTTATGTCTTTCCAGATTGTTGATTTGAGGTTCATTCATTTGTTATACATATATTCATTAAGCTCTTATACCCAGTGCTGGTGCAGGGGGCTATGAGCGTTAAGAAGACAGATAGAGGTTTTACTGTCATGGAGGATTTAATCCAGAGTGTGGAGGACACTAAATAACTCCCAGTTAGTGTTGTTTGGCATGTAGGGGCTGACAATGACTTCGAGGCCATTTTATCAAAGTGAAAAGTTTTCACATGAAAATCAGATTTCCAGTTTTCTCTTGAAAATGTTGGTAGATGCAATACTGATAATTGGGTGGAGATGGTTAGGCGCACCCTTTTTAGACAGAAGATGGTCTCCATTTCTCAGTTTCTGCCAGTTTCCCATTCCCCAATATCTTTCACCCAACACACAATACTCATTTATGCTACCTGACCTGTAGGCAGTTGAGCTTGTGACCTCATGCAGAGCAAGCAGTTCCTATTACTAAACTTCGATAGTGGTTCATGCCTCCCAGGCCCTGTTCTTGCAACTAGAGACATAATGGCCCTATTGGTTGAACACATGGGCTTATGGGCCAAAAAGAGCAGGTGTCTCAAGTCCTGGCTCCATAGCTGTGCATCCTTGAACAAATGATTAAATATTGGTGAACCTCAGTTTCTTCATCTGTAAAGTTGAATCAGTAACACTTTGCTGGAAATCTGTGAGGGCAAGATTAAGTAATGACTGTAAAGTTCCCAGCACATGCAGAGCAGACCTGGTCCTTGTTACCTTTCCACCAGCCTCTAGGATACTAACCGTGTGTTTGTAGTTTGAGATACCATTTCCACCATACCCCAAACTGCTGACATAATCTGGTATGTTTTGAGTCCCTGGAGCTCACCTCTGATGAACCCTGCAGAGGCAGAATTTTTATCATTTCTTAAAATCTATATTCTTTTATTAAGCTCTACATGTCTACAAAAATGTTGTTTCTGTTAAGCTCTAACTGCTAAAACTCCACCAGAGCCAGAGACCTCAAGCTTCTTAATTAAGAGTTGGTAATGGGGGGGCAACTGGGTGGCTCATTCAGTTAAGCATCTGACTCTTGATGTCCACTTAGGTCATGATCTCACAGTCATGAGATTGAGCTTTGCTTTGTGCTCCATGCAGAGTGCAGAGCCTACTTGGAATTCTCTCTCTCTCAAAATAAATAAACAAACTTTAAAAAAATTTGGTAGTAGAAAGTAACATGGGGAAAATCAGAAGCTGGGGGTTTTTTTGCCTTTCTTTCTTTCCTTCTTTCTTTCCTTCTTTCTTTCCTTCTTTCTTTCTTTCTTTCTTTCTTTCTTTCTTTCTTTCTTTCTTTCTTTCTTTCTTTCTTTCTTTC
Source organism: Crocuta crocuta (assembly GCF_008692635.1). Lineage (NCBI taxonomy): Eukaryota > Metazoa > Chordata > Mammalia > Carnivora > Hyaenidae > Crocuta > Crocuta crocuta. Next base: position 9,318,420 of record NW_027533256.1, read on the forward strand.
TTTTTCAGTATAGTGCAGATAAAATCTGACAACTAAAAACATCCATTGGAATACAGGTCCTTGAATAAGAAGTCAACCTTGAAACCACTCTGTTCTGATTTTTATAACCACAAAACAGTGTTCTTCAAGGTTGTCTATAAAGAATCCTCTTGGAAATAGGAGGATTTCAAAAGTTATGCTAAAGCCTTAGTCATGCATTGGTTGTCATGGCAACCATGCCCCCATTGGGCTCTGAGACAGCTGAATGTATATAAAAGAGTCTTGGACTACTTTGTTGGATGGAGCTCAATTCTCTATACCTGACTCTTTTCACTTTGGGCCCAAGGAAAATGATGATCTGGAATGTTATTGTTTTTTGTTTGTTTCTTTGAGAGAGAGAGAGCAAGCAAGCAGGTGCAAGTGCTGGGTAGGGGAAGGGGTGGAGGAAAAGGGAGGGGCTGCCACGTACCTTGACTTAATGAGTCTTGAGATTTCATAACAGGCATTGTTTTGTGTGGCAGGCCCCCTCAGAGCTGCTGCTTTCATATCTTCTTCCCAAAGAACTTCCCTTTAGCCTCTTTGGCTTTCTCTCACATTTGATTCCCCAGAGCCCACAGTGGAGCACAAGGTTTTCCTTAACTCTGCATTAACTGCTAGGCAAGTACAAGGATGCACTTGGTTGGCTCTGTAGTACCTCTAGCCCCATTGCCTCCCAAGGTGAAGAATAGCTGTGGGGTTGTTAAAAAGTGAACCCACTCAACATTTGGGTTATGCTATTGGTAATAAGGAAGAGCCTAATGGAATTTCAGGGCATCGGACCCCCGACAAGGAACTGCTTTGAAAGGATGAGTCAGAAAGAAAGTTTCATCTAGAAATATAGGCTCTCCCCCCCCAACCAGTCTCCCTCGTTCCTCTCCATATGTCAAGGAGGAGTTCTTAGCCAGATAATCACTAGTAATAGTCACCAAGCTCTAACTACCTAAACTAAGGCATTTTGTTGAGTGTTTATAAGCCCTCATAATAACCCCATGAAGAGGGTGCCATTTTTATCTCAGCCTTGTAAATGAGGAAAGAGAGGTTTAGAGACGTCGCACAACTTGGCCAAGGTCACCCAGTTGTTAGTGAGGAACGGCACTTAACCTGGACGATCTGGCCAGGTCTGTGTCATTCACCCCTGGGCTCCCTCGGGCAATGCTAGGGTTTTTGTAGAGCAGAACTCATTTGGATTCTTTCCCTGTCCCATGACTCAGTGGACATATGGCTCTGCCTGGCTAGTATCCACGTTCCCCTTGGGTACAAAAAGGGTGTCATCCCCTATACATGTGATGTTTAGATAGCTACAGGATTTTGCAGACAAGAAGGTTTTATTGCATCACACAGGAAGCAGCACAGGGCTAATGACTTCTCAGTGTGCAGAACAGGGTTTTTAGGAAGGATTCAGTGGACTGTTGTTGTTTTCATGCCAGGAGCCTTGGGCTTTGGTCTTTCTAGAACCCTTCCTATCATAGGATCTCATACCAGGAGAAGAAGGCATTCATCTTCTTGGTGGGTAGGTCCCACCATGAAGGCATGGGTAGGTCCTTCTGGCCTTTGGTTGAGTTTGCTTTTGGGGAAAAACAACCACTTCAGGTCCCCACACTGCACAGAGATATTTGGGGAAATAAGAAACATGGGGAAAGCTAGAGCTATAGACGTAGTTGTTGAAGACTGTTCTCAGAATATGTACTTTGAGGAAAAACAGGCAGCGAGATAGGGAAAGCCTGGCCATTAGTGTAAAACTCCTCACTGTCTGACACAGACAACCTGGTGTGGGACACATGGGGGAAAAGGGAGATCTGTGGATGTGGTAGGTTACAGATGCTAAGAATGGGTCTTCATTGCTCCCTTCAAGAGGTGACATCTACATCCCCTCCCCTGCAGTCTGGGTGGATTTGTGATGGCTTGGCTAATGGAATAGGGCCAAAGTGACATGTGTAGGCCCAGGCTTGTAAGAGACCTGCAGCCTCTTCCTGTCACTTGGCACTTCCTATCACCCTTAGAACTCTGCTGCCACGTTGTGAGGAGGTCTAAGCAGCCCTGAGTAAAAGCCTATGTGTAAAGGAACCAAAGCCCTGAACTTGCTGCTGACAGCCAGCACCAAACTTGCCAGCCATGTGAGTGTGCCATCTTGCAAGTGGATGTTAGCTGCCCCAGCTGCAAATCCATGAGGAAAACAAGCCACTCAAATTTGGGGTGATTATTATAGAGCAATCTATAGCCAGAACAGTGGGTAACAGTGGAAGGAATCATTCATTTCCTAGCGGGGAGGGATTGGAATGAACACTAAGTCAGTTGTTCTTGGAAGTGAGTGTGTTTGTGCAGGGGTGTGTGTGTGCACGTGTGCAGATACACAGATATGTACAGGTACTCTTAGACTAACAGCCGTGTCAGTGGTGCAGAGTTTATGGCATTGAGTGAGGCCCATCATTCTAACATAAGCCACATGTGGACCCAACTGACAATGGAAGAGAAAGAAGTTACATTAAATAGAAAAATAAGGATGATCAATAATAGTTCCCAAGTGTAGTGGGTCCAGAGGGCACAGTGAAGGCAAATACACTTCTTTGTCCATCCCTGACTGTCGTAGACTTTGGGTCTAAAGTCCTCCCTTATTTTAGCAAGAGAGTGGGATGCAGGATTAAAAAACAGGAGAGAGAGATGGCTCATGTCCAGGAAAAGACAGGAGCCCCGAATAAGGGTCCTTACCCCATATTTATTAGGATCAGAAGGCTTACAAACATGATGGGCTTGCACAAAGAGACAAAGAAACTGTGAACATCAACTTATGGGCCTGAGGGAAAGGGATTTTTTTGAAGATATACACTATGTGGGGTTTGGGTCAATATAAAACAAAATCCTGCCGCCTGGCAGACGGGCAGATGGTTATTGATGGCAGATAGGAGGCACCGTGTCTGTTTATCTTAGCCAGCCTAGGGGAGAAGACAGATGGGGGAAATAACCTCAGGGTTAACAAGACACCTTTTCTCTTGTTACCCATCTCTGCTCTGGGCTGCATCACCTGCAGCGCAGGGGTCTATAGTCCAATTTACTTGTTTTGCCTAACTTGGCCCCTTTCTCCTGTGAAAGCAGCTTCTCTGCATTAGGACTAAATTGAGGGGCACTTTTGCCCTGCATGTCGAATCTCGCTTACCTCGTATACCTTTGTATTGGGAGACTTTGTGCCCATTCCTATTTTGGGGCCTTTGCCTGTCCCTTTCTATTTTTGGGGTTCAGCATCTCCCTATTCTTGGGGTGTCTTTGGACAGTCCTATTCTCAGGGTGCCAATCCTGTTTACCCAAGCTCGGGTGGGGTGTGAGCATCCTATGGCTTTTTATTTCCCTATGCCTTGTTAACCCATTAAGCCCCAGGGGATTCCTAAGCCCATTCCCCCACACCTGACCTATCCAACCTCTGAGTGGCGCCTGCATCACGGTTTACTTCCATCTCAGAGAAACATTTTTGGTGTGTTAGCAAAGTTTTGATACATCAGTTTTTAGAAAGGAGAGGGTCCACCTTGTTACACTAGCAGAGGAAATTCACATAAAGTCTCTGAAATGTTTTGAACTCCAGTAAGGACCAACCCTACAAACTCTGTGGTAATGAGGGCATAGTAACATTGTAGCCATCCTTGAAAACCAGCCGGGTCCTGTCACTCAGAAGCTGGATTTTCCCCCCAGCCCCTCAAGAGCTTTTATCATTCCTCATTTTCCTTTGGGGACCACAGCGTCATTTTCCTTTCTCTTTCTTCCGTGTGAGAGACAGCCACAAGGCATGATGGTGCAGCTTAGATAATGTGAGTAAAATTTTTTTAAAATATTGAGCAATATTCTCTCAGCATGGAAGTCCCAGTTTGGGAAAAATTAGGTCCTTTTGGAAACAGCCTTAACTCTTTGGGGTCTCCATGGTACCATTCTGTAAATGATTGCTTCTGTGCATCAAACAGCACCCCAGGGGCCCCAAAGAGTTAACATGGCCTCCAGAAGTGCCCTTTGTGGTCCCAGGAAGGAGTCCGAGCCTTGGGAGAATCTGGCTGAGCGTACAATTACTGTTCAGCTCACAGTGGCCCAATTTACTTTATTGTGGAGTGCCTGCAGGAATCCCACTGCTTGAGACGATCTAGATGCTTCTGAGTCAACTGCCTGCAAATTGGTCTTTGAGGGTTTGCCAGTGCAGGGAAGGAGGCACAGGAATTTGTTACAAAGATATCATAGCAGAGTTCTCAGTCCTGGGGAGGAAATAATCTTATGAGAAATTCTCAGCCAAAAGAAAGACCAATTCTTTCTTTCCAGGGATTCAAGTTTCCAGGTGATAGCTGGTTGCTAGGTGGTAGCCATAAATTTCTTGGGTGTGCACATACTACTTGAGTATGAGTGAGAGAAGTCAACTCTTCGCTCTGCTGCTTAGCTGATTCTCTGGGCTTACCCTCCTGCCTCAGTCGTAGTTTCTGTAAAGTGGGAATAATCATTAACAGTACCAATCTCAAAGGGCTGTTGTAAGGATTAATGAAAACAAGGCAAGTAAGTGCTAGGCTCAGCCCTTGGCTCAGAACCAGCATGCATTACATTCGGCCATCAATCTGCATCTTGTGGATTTGATAATCATGTGCTCACTTATCAAATATTTGTTGAAGGTCTACTGTGTACAGTGGTGTTTAACATTCACCTAGCATGTTTGTAGTTTTAGCAAATTTCTGATGCACTTCCTTTTAATTACAAAGCAAAGGAGCAACTCTTTTATATTTATATTATAAGGCAGAAGCTCTATAATATAAAGTCCATTTATATTATAGGGCAGAAACAAAAAGAATTTCAGGTGCAAAGCTTTGTCCAAAACAAATTAAATATCCATTTACTCACCACCCATAGAAAAGAAATAAAACAGGGGCGCCTGGGTGGCTTAGTCGGTTAAGCGTCTGACTTTCACTTAGGTCATGATCTCGCGGTTCGTGGGTTCGAGCCCCGCGTCGGGCTCTGTGCTGACTGCCAGCTCAGAGCCTGGAGCCTGTTTCAGAGTCTGTCACTCCCTCTCTCTCTGACCCTCCGCTGCTCACGCTGTCTCTCTCTCTCTCTCCTAGAAATAAATTTAAAAAAAAAATTAAAAAATTTTTTTAAAAAAAGAAAAGAAATAAAACATTTCAGATAAACTAAAGCCACTTATGTATGCATTCTAGTGCTCATTCCCCTTCTGTCCTTTTCTAATGGAAATCCCCATCCTGCTGAGTTATATGTAGGTATAGTATATATATGTAGGTATATATATATCACATTTTTATAGACATGGTATATATTATGCATATCCAAATAGAGATCTAATTATACAATGATATGAACATATTTTAATAATCATAAGTGATATTACTGTGAAACTCACAGGTTTTTCTGGACTCAGACTGTAATGTACTTTTGCAATTTCCTTTTCTACTCAACATTCTATTTCTGGATCTATCCTTATTGATACATGTAACTCTTGTTTCTTTTTCAGTTCTATATAATACCCTTACAGAAATAGGCCACAAATCATTCATTCATTGTACTAGTGATGAACATTCAGTTTTCCCCAGTGTTACACAATCACAAATAAGGTGCACAGTATTTCCTGTTCATGTCTCCTTGTACACATGTGCCAGCATTTCTATAAGGAATATACCTCGGAAGGAATTGCTGGGTCATGGGATGTGCCTCCCTCTAACTTTATTGGATTGGGTTAGATACTCTTCAAAGGGTTTTTTTTTTTTTCAAGCTGTGCTCCGTCAGTAGAGCATGGGGGTTTCCTGGTCTCTTAACTTTTCCCACAATTGTTATTGTCAGGCTTTACATTTTTACCAACCTGAAAAGTATGACTATCTCATTGTAGTTTTATTTTGCATTTTCCTGATTATTAGTAATTCGCTATTGATTACATCTTAAAATTTTTTTTAATGTTTTATTTATGTTAGAGAGATACAGAGACAGCATGAGTGGGAGAGGGGCAGAGAGAGAGGGAGACACAGAATGTGAAGCAAGCTCCAGGCTCTGAGCTGTCAGCACAGAGCTCGATGTGGGACTCGAACTCATAAACCGTGAGATCATGACCTGAGCTGAAGTTGGACACTCAACCTACTGAGCCACCCAGGCACCCCTGATTGTATCTTTTATAAGTTACGTGTTTCATTTGCTTGACTAAAAAAAAATAGGGTTTTTAAAATTAATTTGTAGGGATCTGGTTACTTTGTCAGTTACATGCACTGCAAATATTTTTACTCAACCTGTGTCTTGCTTCCTTTGTATGTAACATCTTTTAATATAGAATTTTTTTTTTTTTTTTTTATTTTTTAATAAATATAGAATCTACAGCAAGGAAATACATTTCCCTCTGGGGTTTTGGTGGTTTCCTCACCTTTTCTAGAAGGAGGAGCTCAGCTTAAAAAAACTCAGTCACAGCTTTGGGCAGGGATATAATTTAGTGTGGCTGGTGAGTGGGAGCTGTGGATGCAGTCCAGCAAAAGGGCATTTTGTTGAGGCTGCTAATTGCCAGGAACATGCCCAGCAGCCTCCCTTCCTGAAAAGGTGGAAACCAGGAAGGTGAAGTTGCCAGGAACTTAAGTCTCGTGCCAAGAATAGTCACTCTACTCTGATTGTTGGTCTGGAGAGAGCTCTCCTTATCCTGGGACTTGTAAACTCTGCCTGTGACAACATAATAGTACAAAGGGAGAAGATTCTAATGACAAGAATTCTAAAATTACTGGCTTCTATTAAATAGTATCCTAAACAATGAATGAAAAAGTCCAAGGCAAAAGATGACCAGATAAGATAGAAATAATGAAGGAACAGAGAAGAAAGAATCTGAAAGAATTAAAAAACAAAAAGAAAGAGGAGATTAAAAATGGCAACAACCACTTGGACTCAAAAGAATTTCCTAAGCCTGGGACTAAAGCCAGAGAAAAAGGAAGAGATTGAGAAATTTCATTTCATGTAAACTTCAAGTTTCTGTATAGCCAAAGCAAATAATACCAAATTAAAAGACAAAATGATAAATTTGAAAAACTCATTAGAGTACTATGGACCAAGGATTAATATTTTTATATGTGAAGAGTTTTTTAAAATAAATAATAGTGAAAACTCTAATAGAATAATAGGCTAAGGGTAAAAGCAGACAATTGAAGAAGCATTTAAAGTCTTCATCTACTTCAGTAATCACAAGACTTCCACTGAGATGAGATATTTTTTCTTTTGTAAGTTGTCTCATTTAAGACGAAAAAGTATGGCAGTGCTCAGTGGGTGAAGAGAAACTAGTCCTCTCCCATGGAGGCCCTTGGGGAGGCTAATCAGGTAAAGTTTTCTGGGGAATGAGTTAGTCAGGTGCACCAAAGCACTAAAATATTAAAAAAAAAATAGCAAGCACACTCTTGCAACTTGCAATCCCACTCTTTAGAATTGGTTAAAGGAAATAATTGCATGACTAAAACTAAGATCTCTACATCTACACCAGATATGTGAAACATGACACTTTCAGGAGAAGAATCAGTGAGATGTAGCAGTCGATGGGGTAAGGAACATGAGGCAGAGGGGGGCCCAGAAAATTGCCTTTAGAATTCCCCATGGGGGCAACTGGATGCTTGGTAGAACTATTCACTGAGACAGGATGCCGCAGATTTGGGAGGAAGGCAGTGGTTATGATTATGTGTATTTGACATTTCAGGAGCACAAGTTCAGGGGCAGATGTCCAGGGTCCAGTTAGATGTGGGTTCAGAGCTCAGTGGAAGTTGCAGAAGTCACAGCAACTAGGGGAGGGATAGAGGGGAAGCTGTTAGGGTGGGTGATTCGGTGACCTTTGGGCTACACCGGGGACAGCGAGTTGACTCCCTGGTTTGGGCTGGCAGGGAGAGAGGCAAGGTGATTTGCGTGTCTTGCTCTGTGGCTTTGACTTCTCTGATGGAAGCCTCTTTATTGCACTTCAGGCCTGGGAGAACTCTGTGGGGATCAACTGCTTCCCCAGTCTCCAAAGCCTGGCAGAAGATATTTCTAACCAGCTTGCTCAAGCAATACAGAAGGCACTTGTGGGAAAGCCTGCAGGTAAGGGAGCACTGTATGGAGAGCAAAAGAGCTCTGCGCTTTCCCCACAGGACTCCTGCAAAGCCACTCTCCGCTCTCTAGTGGAGTAAGAGCGGTGCCTTCCGGAGAACCCTACAGGCTCACTTCTGTCACGGAGGATGTTGGGAACAAAGGGAAAGGCCAGCAGAGGAGGGAAGGGGGGCTAGCAGACCTCTGGAGGCCGGACAGGGTTTCACGGAGGGGCTGAGGGGCAGGAGGGAATTCTAGGGGGAAGGAGAGCACAGTGTAGAATGCAGGAATCTGCAATGTCGCGGGTGGGGGTGGGGTGGTGGCTGGAGGACACAGGAAGTGGGGCAAAGGTGCTGGATTGTGAGAAGTCCCATAGCTGAAGAGCTTGTAATGGTTTGGTAATGGAGAGCCACTGAAGGCTGTTGAGCAGTAGTGATGTGATAAAGACTATCCTCCAGGCAGATTAATCTGGAGGAGTGTGAGATGTTTGGTAGAGATTCAGATGGCCCTGTGGAGAGGAAAGGAGACAGAAGTCCCCTAAGGATGCTAAGGCACATTTGCCGGGGAAGGGGGCCGAGTGGAGGGCAAGCTGGGAGGGCAGGTCCCTGCACTGCCTGCTGATGACATGTTCTCCCCTTGGTGCGCTGTCCTCAGAGCAAGCGAGGGAGGCAGCAGGGCAGTTGCTGCGGTGGAAAGGGGACGTGGATCAGGATGGCTACCTGCTCCTGAAGTCGGCATACGTGCTCACGGGGACAAATTCGGTAAGTTCCAGGCTCCCCAGGCCCCAGCTTGGGAGCTCCTCATCTGTGTCCCGCGGAAGGCCCAGCAAAGGGCAGGGGTTCATCTCAGGAGTGTCTTTTTCCCCATGATACTGATTTGTCATCTCTCCTGCCGTAATTTCCTTCTGATAGAGAACATGGGGACTTAACATCTGAAATCCACATTTGAATCCTATTTTTTACCATTGACAAGCTGTGTGTAACCTTGGGCAAATTGTGTCACCGCTCTGTGACTCTGTTGTGTGGCTAATTTTAGAATTGGGGATAATGCCTTCGTTCTAGGGTCAGTGCAGGGATTAACAGTGGCCGATGTGTATGGACTGTTTTCTGTGGCGGGGCAGGCTGCATGTCCCATGCAGGTCAATAAATTCTCCCCCAGCCCCCTGGGTCTGATTATGAAGCCACGTTAGTTAGCATCCTCTGTGACTGATGTGTCACTCCAGAGCCCGTGCTCTGAGCCATTGCTCTTTACTGCCCTCTGCTAGGCTCACACTGAGGGAGTCCACCTTAGGCACCTGCCCGTGCCTGCCTGGAGACAGTACCCAAATGAGGCTGGCTTCTCTTTCTTCCCTTCCCATTGGTGCCCATACTGGTTGTGCACGTGTCCTCCGCCATGATGCTGGGGGCCTGGGGCTTCCCTGTGACTGGATGGCTGATGGCTGGTGTCCTTGTAGGCAGAAGCAGTCCCTGGCAGCTGTGGCTATCAGCAGAAATGGCCGGAGGCCCTGGGCAGGGCAGACCCAGAGACTCATTTGTCTAGTGAGAGTGCCCACCACATGCCAGTGCTCAGCATCAGGAACAGCAGGAACCAGATGGGGGCGCGGCCACCCCGAGGCTAACAGTGAACGCAGATATCAGCCGGGCATCTGAAACAATGAGAGGAGCTCAGTGTGCAGTTGTTAACTGCAGGGAGGATCATGTGACCTTTCCTCTGCACGAACTGCCTGGACCTCCGTCAGCACAGCAGCCCAAAGGCCAGAGAAGGAGCTTTTCTGTCCCCAGGGAAGGACTGACTGTTTATAGTCGGGTAGTAAAAAGTAACCTAAGGGCTTGTTTTCCATGGTGAGCAGCCAGCCCTAAAAGCGGTGAGACAAATCAGCGATTGGCTTCCAGAGGAGCCGGTGCAGCATGGAGGACAGTGGAGCCACCCTGGGCAGGGTCACAGCAGAGCCAGGTGTCAACTGCAGGGGCCGATGGTACCCTGCACCGGAAGCTTTGAGGGAGAAGGGTGGGACCAATAACCTGCATCATATTCCTGGTTCCGGCCCAGACTGTACATTCTTCCATTCTCATTTTCTCATTTTACCACCATATCTGTCATATTAGTTACTTGGGTGGGAAATTGGGGGGACAGTAGGCTTTAGATTAGTGCTGCTCGTGCTCACATGCACATACGTGCACAGACGTTGGAGCTGCAGTGACCCTGGGGAAGCTGCAGGCAGAGCGTCGGGAAGAAAGGCTCCAGGAAGTTCTACACTCAGGCTGTTCCCTTCTCTGCCCACTTCCTGTCTTCTACTCTCTGTCTGGCCACCCTACTTATCAGTCTTCTCCTGCAGGACTGCTTTGTTCTTGGCAAGGTCTCAGATCTGAACAAGGGGACGGGAGGGTGCTGATCAGGTCCTTAATTAGGTGTTTGCACTTGTTATTGGCCACGGCCTCCTGAGTGCCCAGTTCCCTAATCAGGAGGCGACTACCCAAATCAGTAGTGTGATCACTTAGGAAAACCCTTGTTTTCTGCTCTGTCCCTCCCTCCCTTCCTCCTTTTCTTCCTTTCTATTATTTATCTTACAAAAGATGCAGTGTTTATTGAGCACATAGTGTACACTTCATAGAAACTTAATCTTCACAGCCACCCTAGGTGGGTCCTATGATTGTCCCCATTCTTACTTGAGAACGCATTGCCCACAGAGAGTTATCCCTCTTCCTGGCTAAAGGACAGTGCCGCTCTGGGTTGGACAAGTGTCCCATGGGGTCTGTGGCCATGGGTCACGTCTGCTCTTTCCTTGCAGGAGACGCTGGGCAGAGTCGCTGCATCCGGGCTTCCAGCTCTGCTCCTACAGTGCCTTTACCTCTTCTTTGTCTTTCCTCTGGAAAAGGAGGAGGTTCTTGAGAACGATGTTCAAGTTCAAAGGATGTTTGTGCAGGTGAGTCAGAGGAGGGCTCCACACCCCTGGGCCGAGACCCAGCTCTGCTGCTTGGAGGTGTTTCCGTCTTTCTCGGCGCTGGTCCTGAAGCCCCTCTGTCCTCCCGGAGAGCCAACTCATCGGTCTACCCCCATGCTCTCTGCAAATGCAGGATCCTCTGCATTTGGAAAATGCCTTTTCTTCTCTTTCCATCTCATTTCATCCCTGTGTCGCTATTTCTGTCGTAGCCCCCAGAAGAGTGTGCTGCTCCTCTTCCTCCAGGCTGCGTTCCTGGGCCCTGCCTGCCCTCCCCAGCATCTGGAACCTCTCGTCTCTGGCCCCTGCCTCCTCTGAGGGCAAGCGCGCTAACCGCACTTGCATAACAACAGCCAACATTTTCTAAGTACTTCCCTGTACCCACCTGTGCCATAGCTTCCCATCTGTCCCCTCCCTGAGCCCTCTCGTCCATCCCAGGATGTGTCTAGTATTTCAGTTGTGATTCCACGAACACTAAAGTATGGTGAGTAAACATGGCCCCAGGGTCACAGAGATAGTCGGTGGGGGGCTGGGATTGGGACCCTGGGAATCTGACTGCCAAGACTACTTCATGATGCCACCTCCTTCCCCCTCCCAGAAGCTATCTCCGGCCACTAAGCATCAAATGCAATTTCCTGCTGTATTCTCCAGAAAACTAATCCTACCTCTCTGGAGGAAGGGACCTTGGGGGGAGGGTAAGGAGGGCCCTAAGTCCTACTCAACCTTGAGTGGCCAGTGCCTCAGACAGTGTCTCACAGAGCAGGTGCTTCAGAGCTTTTGTGAATTTCCAAATGCATTTGTGCTTTGTACATGTGCATTCTCATTAACATCCATTTCAGACTCATTTGCAAGTGCGAATCCTCACTGCCAGAGGTTATGCCACAAGTTTACTTGTGGTAGGTTATCCCTTAAGCTGCATTTGCTGGAAACTGAGGCATCATTTATCTGTATACAAATCATACTCGAAGTGGTGGCTAGGATGTGGTACTGGGCACGTTGACAGGTCTTTACCACGTGGCTTTCAGTGTCCCACAGAGAACTAGTGCAGCCTTGCCTTCATGGTTCTGTCCGTGAATGAGTAGAATGGGAGCCACAGTGCTAGGGCATGTCCGTATTCCTTAGGGTTTTCCTTATTTCATTCCGCAAAGTATATGAGCTCCTCCCACATGCTCCTCTGTGACAGACTGCTTGTCCCAGCAACAAGCTTAGTACCCTCTCTCCCAGAGGTGATAGAGAATTGGGGAAGCCAAACAAGGGAAGGGATCACATAACTGGGGATCTGTGTCCATTTTTTTAAAAAAATGTTTATTTATTTTTGAGAGAGAGACAGAGTACAAATAGGGGAAGGGAAGAGACAGAGGGAGACACAGAACCCGAAGCAGGCTCCAGGCTCTGAGCTGTCATCACAGAGCTCGATGCAGGGCTCAAACCCATGAACCCTGAGATCATGACCTGAGCCGAAGTCCGAAGTTTAACCAACTGACCCACCCAGGTGCCTCACTGTGTCCATTATTTTAAGTACTCTGGAGGAAAAGGGAAAGGTGTGCTGGGAAATGAGGACAAAGGGACCTGATTTATAGGAGAGCATAAAAGAAGAGTATTTTGAGGAAATGGCATTGACCAGGAGCTGAAGGTCAGGGTGCAGGTGTGAAGGGGGAGGAGAGGGGACAGACGCAGAAGTAGTCATCCATGCCAAGGGTCACCTGGCCATGGCCACCTGCAGGAGAGGCCAGCAGGTGGGATCTGGAGTCCAGCTTCATGGCTGCTCAGCTAGGATTCTGTCTCTGTGCTTAGAAGGGGCTCCTGGATTCAGATGGAAACAGCTTTCCACATATGCTGAACTTGAAGGAGTTCCAGTTAGACCACTAAGAGCCAAAGAGAGGGCTGCACACAGTCGCGTCAGAGAGGAGGCAGGGCTAAGTCTGTGCAGAACTCTGTGAGCCATGATTTACCCCAGCTGGCAGGAAAGAACCGGAAGCCCCCCTGGGAGCCATAGGGAGGCTGGATGGGTGGGGGCACAAGGTCCAGAGAGGAAGTTATAGGATCTGTCTCATATCTTAGGAGAAGTAGAGTTTGATGGCCAACCAGGGATCTGGGAACACATCTCTTTTTAAATAGCACTGGGTTCTGTGAATCCTGTACTTTAATCTTTGATGACATTTTTTTCTGCATGTCTATGTAAAAGGGCACCTCTCTAAGCCAAACTCTTCTTTGTTTTTCTGATTTGGAAAGGGTGACAACTGCTTGCAGAGGATTAGGAGTGCAGCCTTTAGCCCAAGCCCTGTCATCCTTTGCTGACCATACTGCTCTGGGGCAGGGGGTGACCCATACAACCCTTCCTTTGCCCTGAGACCTACCCTCAGAGCTCAGGAGAAGGGAAGAAATGTTACTTATAGGAAGGAGGCTTCCTAACTAGGCATCTTTTTACCCCCCCAGATGTTGCTGAACATTTGCAGTGAGTCTCAGGGGCTGGAGAGACTTCTATCAGGAAATGAGCTCCAGTCCCTCGTGATTGCCACTACTTGTCTTCGGGAGCACAGCTGTCGCTTTTGGAAGGAGCCCACCTTCTGTGTGCTGAGGGCAATCTCCAAGGCCCAGAACCTTGGCATCATTGAATACCTGCAGGGTATGGCCCCAGGAGACCAGGGGTGGGATATGGGCCCACTTTCTGCAATGAGACCCTGGAACCGAAAAAAGAGATGGATAAACAGGATCTTCACGGATGCCCACCTGTGCCCAGTCGATGACCCTTTTTCTTGGTTTCCTTTGTGAAAGTGTTTTTATTATTTATTTTGGTGTTCCCCTGGAGGAGGGAAGGAAAGGGGAACTCATTTACCATCAAACAGACACACCACAGATAATCTGTATATTATCTCATCTGTCTCTTTGAGATGGACATTAATGGCATTTTGTGATGGGGAAAACAGAGACTTTGAGTAGTACAAGAACTTGCCAAGGTCCCCAGCTCACAAACAGGACGGCCACATCCTAAGCCTGGGGATGCCCAATCTCCTTTAGGCTCTGCTCTGGGCAGCATATGTAGGGGTTAAGGTGGTAGATTCTGGGGCCAGACTGCTGGGTTGTGGACCCCAGCTCTGTCCTCCCATTCTCTTAGCTGAGTGACCTCCCGCATGTACGTGCCTGTGTGCCTCAGTTCTTTTATCTGTAAAATGGGAATACCAACCCCTTGCTCTGTGATCTGCCATCTTTCTGGGGTTTCCCAAGACAGAGGGCATCAATTGGTGAGAGCTGGCCAAGTTCAGCAAGCCCACTGCCCTCTCGGAACTGAGCCCAGGACCCAAAGTCTGCCCCAGTTTAGGGAATCAAGGCTCCCAGTGAGGCCAGGGCCCAGTGGTAATGGCCTCAAGCTGAGCTGGTCGTAAGATGCTCAGCAACCCAGGTACCCCCATAGGCTAGAGTCAGAGAGCCCAGGGACAAAGCTGTGTGTCTTGACGACAGGGGTCTCTCACTGTCATTACTGTTAGCCTGTCTAAGACAATAGCTAGAAAATAAAATTCCCACCTCGGCGGGGAGCCTGCTGCCTGGAGCACAGTGCCCAGGACCCCCTTAGGGGAATGGGTAGTTTCCATGGGCATACAGGTTGAGGAGAAGGTCTGGAATAAGGGCTGGCCTGGTGGTCACCTGCCAAGCCTGTGGCTCTTAGGGCTGCCCTGTCTGGCGTGCAGACTGTGGGGAGTGTCTGAAGCCTCACAGCTGGGGGACGGAGCATGTGATACGTCAAGTTCTCGTGGACGCTTTTGCTGATCCACTGGCGTTGCTTTCCTGGTACTCAGAAGAGGCTTCTGGTGAAAGAGCCCTCAAAACAGTGATCCATCAGAGTGCAAATCCAGTGACATCTCTCTTCTGACTCAAATCTTCCCTTGACTTCTCACAGCTCTGGGTAACCAGCGAGGTCCACAGCCAGGGCCCACAGATGAGCTGGCCCTGCTCCTCTCCCTCCCCTGTGGCCCGCACTTCTGGGTGCCAAGCCCCTGGATACATTAGTGGCTGAAACACACCATCTTTTTTGCCCCTCACCTTCTTCCATACTCATGTTTCCTTCCCTGAACTTTTTCTCAAGCTGATTTCTGCTCATCTCCCAGTGTTGCTTCCTTAAGAAGGTCTTTCTCATTGCTCAGGTCTTTCATCTTCTATCCCATTACCTAATGGGCCCGGTCCCTCCTGCATGCTGGGGATTAAGAGCAGACAGTTAAGAGGCTTCCTTCCTCTTCCTGTTTTGCCTGCTCTCTATCTGGGTCTGCACAGTGTGGCTCTTAGGATGACACTTCCCATGGGGAAGACCTCTTGATTCAAGACCCAGCATGAAAACATTTTGAATTAATTTTCACTTACGTCTTGATATATAAAGGAGTGTGGGCAGGGAATGACTGTGGAAGAAAAGCTATTGCCTCCAAACTTAACAGGGTTGTTTTCCTCTGGCAGCTATGGATTGCATCAAACTGTCCCTTCAGAATCTCTCCAAGCTCGCAGATGCTCTCCCTGCTCCCGAGGTGAGCGAGTCTGTGAGCCTCATCTTGGGCTTTGTGAAGGACTCCTACCCCATCTCCTCGGCTCTGTTCCTAGAGTTCGAGAATGGGGAGGGCTACCCTCTTCTCCTCAAAGTGCTGCTTCGGTAAGTGGTTGTTCTTGGTGGGGAAGACACTGGCAAAGTCTAGCTCCCCCATATCATTTGGGTCGCTTTGGAGAAAGGGATATTGAGACTTCTTTGAATGTCTTCTGAAACACAAATTTCCATAGAACATGGGCAGAGAGACTTTTATTGCAAAAATAATTCACAGTGCATCGGGGTTTGGGAGCCACTTCCTTTGAGAACCGATGGGGATTGCGATGGTAGTTTTACCAAGTTCATTTGGTGGTATTATCATGTGCACACATGCTGGCTTGTCAGCCACCTCTCAGAACCCACAGCTCTGTGTTGGAAGGCTTTCTGAGACTGTTGTAACCAGTTCTGCTGAAATGGTTGGGGGCTGGAACTGCTGAGCAGTCAGCAAACCTTGGACTCAGCCATCAACCATGGACTGGTAAGAGCTGATGAAGAAATACCCAGCAAAGTTGCCCCTTGGGTGGGATATCTCTCCCCTGCCTCCCAGAGCCCCCACATCCATTAAACTCCAGTTGCTCAACAAGGTACTTGCTTGATAATGCTCCTGTACTGGCTTCCTTCCCCTTCTCCTCTCAGGCCCTCTCCCCTAGTAGTATTATTTGCTCCAATTCCCAAATAAACCACCTCTCTCTCTCTCAAATCCTTGACCATGGGAAACCCAAATAAAGACACCAGTGACCTGGGTCAGGACTAATTTCCTCCACTCTGCCTTGCCATATTATTTTCAGGTTGGATCCAAGGATTGGATAAGCCAGAGATGAAAATTGAAGAAATTCCTTGATTGTTCCAACTTCTCCATTGCTCTTGGGGAAAGCTGGTTAAGGGCAGAGCCACATGTATTCCCTTGCACTTTGCTCTATGAGTATGAGAAGCCCTTCTCATCCGTGGGGTGTGGCTTACCACTGTGCTCCACAGACTTCACCGAAGAGCCAGGTTTCTAGTCTAGAGGGGTAATTTGGATGAGGGGGCTGAAGCCCCAAAAGGATGTGATTAAATGGCAACACCTTGAGGGTCTTCCTCCAAAGGCACACCAAGAATAAATGTTCCTATGGAGTTGCCATGTTTTACATTAGGCTGGATCATGACCAGCTGGTTACTGCTCCCATAGAGGTCCATGTCATAGCAGTTCTTGAACATTTCTTTGGTTAAATAGATGGTTAGTTTTCTCCAGATTTCTTGTAGAAGACAGGAGGGGGAAATGAGCCTATTCCAAGGAGTAACAGGAAGGACCTGTCTCAGCTCTTTTTTTACCTGCAACCACTTTTGCTCTTGGCATAACAGCTGGAATAAGACTTAGTGAGAGAGAGAGGGAGAGGCAGAGGGAGAGGGAGAGAGAGAGAGAGAGAGAGAGAGAGATCCTTCTTCACAAGAAGAGTAAGGCACCCATCTACGCTTAAGTGGCTAAAAATGCAAACAATACTCAACCTTGACATAAGCATAAGGAAGTCTAATAAAGTTGGATTACTTCCCAAGACATTTGTTTGCCCATTTGAAATATCAAATCTCTCATTTTGAGGGTGTCCCTGCTCTCCTGGTGCAAAGTCTTTTGGGATGGGTTCAGCCACAGAAAGCAGCCTTCCCATGTGCAAATACTGGAGCTCTTCACAGGTTTCTCTGCATTGTGATTGCACATCCTTATACCTAAGGCTGACATGTGCAAACAGAGTGACTTTCATCCAGGGCACTCCCCTTGCCTTTTTGGTGCCGAACTGGTGGAAATCTCTGGGGTCTCCACCAGCGCTGAGACCTGCATTGCCCCTGCATCATTGTGAGCAGCACCGTGAGCAAACATGGCTGCCCTGCCCGCGAAGCCCAGGGAGCTGGCCTCATCTGTTCCCGCAGGTACGAGCTGGCGCAGACTGAAGTGGACCCCCACCTGGAGGAACTCCTCGAGCTGTTGGTGTGGCTGACCACCTGCGGGAGGTCAGAGCTGAAGGTCTTTGACAGTGTCACGTACCCTCAGCTGGAAGGCTTCAAGTTCCATCACGAGGATTCTGGTGGGTCACTTTATGTTTCCGGGGGCCTGGCAACGGCTGGTGCTGTGCCCTGACAGATGCTACCCAGGTCTTTCCCCGACCTTTGTGAGGAAACCGACACTTGGCACCTGTCTGTCACACCTTTGCGGAGATTACCTGTGGATTTAAAATCTCTCCTTTAGACTTTTTTGGATGTCTTGGTGGGATTTAGAAGAAAGGTTTGCTTAATAAGGGCAAAGACCCTCTTGGTAACGGCAGGAGCCTCTGGTCTCCACCCCCGCCTCTGGCATGACTTACTCTGCAACGTGTGCTTGTATACAAGGGCTGACCGCCCTGAAACAGCCACCCAGCCTGGGAGTCAGCCTTCCTCAGTTCTTTCAGCCTGATTGATTGTTTGATTGATTAGCTCTGTGCAGCAGCCATTCTGCCCCAGGTGAGGCACCCGTGTGGCCAGGCAGCTATCTGCTCCCTAAAATTCCTCTGTAGAGACTGTCACGCATACCTGAATGAGAAGGTCCTCCATTACGGGCTGATTAATGCATCAGGCAGGTGGGTCAGGTCTGTCAGGGTTAGTCAGGAAACCATGCACACAATGCCCAATTCGGGTTGGGTTTCAAGGCTAAGAGGGGGTTGCCCACATGGGAAGGAAGAGGAGGAAGTTTAATGGCAGAAAGTACTGCCTGGGGAGAGAATGGGGACCCAAATATCTGGGGTCTGAGGAAATGACCGGAGTGTGAAGGCTTCAAGGCTGGAGGGCCGGTTCAGGAAGGGCCTTTGGACAGAACTCCAGCAGACGCACTGGGAAGTGTCTGGACCAGAGATGAGTTTCAGAAACATCTCTGGGTCTGAGGCAGAAAGGGCTGGAGGCGAGGAGTTCTCTGATGGAGTGAGAGGAGGCGATGGCTTCAGAAGATATCTTTATTTAACTGCTTGTCTAGAAATGATACTGACTTTGCTTGGTAATTTTAACATTATTTATTTATTTATTATTCTTTAAATTTTTTAATTAAAATTTTTTAAATTTTTATTTATTTATTTTTAATAGTTTATTGTCATGTTGGGTTCCATATAACATCCAGTGCTCTTCCCCGCAAGTGCCCTCCTCCATGCCCATCCCCCCCCTATCTCTCCCCCCCACTCCCATCAGTCCTCAGTTTGTTCTCAGCATTCAAGAGTTTCTCATAGTTTGCCTCCCTCCCTCTCCCCCACTATTTTCTCCCTCCTTCTCCTCTATGGTCCTCCATTAGGTTCCTCCTAATCCTCCTATATGTGCAAACATATGATATTTGTCCTTCTCTGCCTGACTTATTTCGCTCAGCATAACACCCTCAAGTTCCATCCATGTTGCTACACATGGCCAGATTTCATTCTTTTAAAAAATTTTTTTAATTAAAAAATATTTAATAGTTTATTGTCAAGTTGGTTTCCATATAACCCCAGTGCTCATCCTTACAAGTGCCCTCCTCCATGCCCATCACCCCCCTTTCCCTCTCCCCCATACCCATCAGACCTCAGTAATGTTTATTTATTTTTGAAGGAGAGAGAGAGAGAGAGAGAGAGAGAGTGGGGGAGGGGCAGAGAGAAAGAGACACACACACACAGAACCTGAAACAGGCTCCAGGCTCCGAGATGTCAACACAGAGCCTGACACAGAGCTCGGACTCACAAGTCTTGACCTGAGATCGTGACCTGAGCCGAAGTCGGATGCTTAACCGACTGAGCCACCCAGGCGCCCCAACATCATTTGATTTTAATGGATTGAAACCAACCCTCCAGCCCAGGCCTGCCTAATGCAAATATAATGCAAGACATACTGCATAATTTTTAATGGTCTAGTAGCCATATTTTTTTAAAAATATGAAGAAACAGTTTATCTTTCATAATAAATTTATTTAACCTACTATATCCAAAAGATTAACATTTCAATATGTGGTCAGTATAAATAATTATTCATGGCGTTGCTTTGGCCTTCGTGCTATGTCTTGGAAACCAGTGTGTATTTTTATAGCACGGACCATCTCAGTTGGGTGGGCACATTTCCAGCGCTCGGTGAGCCACCACACCCTGGACAATGCAGCCCCCACCTTGCTCACACTCTGGGCAGCTGGCTTTCCTGGACTTCTGATAGGCATTTACCCACAGGAGCTAGAAAATAGAAACTGAACACTATTTCCCAATGGCCATGCAAGCACGTATTTCTAGGCACCGGCAGGAGAAATAACCTGCAGGATTATTCCTTCTTTCATCTGCAGGGGTGACCGTTAAGAATCTCCAGGCCTTCCAAGTCCTCCAGAATGTTTTCCACAAAGCCAGCAACCCTGACCTCTGCAGCAAGGTCCTGTCAGCCATCAGGACCATGTGGACCTGGAATGCCCGCAACTTCTTCCTGCTGGAGTGGACCCTGCAGCCCATCTCGCAGTTCGTGGAGATTGTGCCCCTGAAGCCGGCCCCGGTGCAGAAGCAGTTCTTTCAGCTGCTGGAGGCCCTGGTGTTCGAGCTGCATTATGTGCCCCATGAGATCCTGAGGAAGGTGCAGTGCCTGATCAAGGAGAGCCCCGAGTCACCCTGTACCCTCGTGGCCCTGCAGAGTGTCCTCAGGATAGCCGGCAGGGACCTGCTCTTCACCGACATCTTCCGGGACTCGGGTCTCCTAGGCCTGCTGCTGGCCCAGCTGCGGAAGCGGGCCAAGATCCTGAGGAAGTCAGGTGACTCCCAAGAGCCTCAGGAGGGTTGGGGGGAACAGGCTGGGGGTCTGCGTGCCATTCCACCCCCCCATCAACATCACAGAAAAAGTGAGCAGCCCCATGCCAGCCGGCAACACGAAGGGGTCGGAGAAGGTACTTTGAGGCATGCGGATTCGAAGGGCAGGCAGCCTCTCTGTTTGCTTTACCTGGACTGATCTTCCCCATGAGGAGGCCAGAGGGATGGGCGGAGCTTTAAACAGACTCATGGGGCTGAGCCGGGTCTGATGAATTCTCAGCTTGCAGAGACCTCCTGCACTGGATACTGTCTGCTATGTAGATGTATGCAGATGGAGAGACATGGGGAAGGGCAAGGGAGCTCAGGGAGTCCTGGGGCTCCAGCAGGCAGAAAGTGGGGGGCCCGTGTATGCGTGGGGTCAACTGGTACACGGTCTCCCTCTCCAAACCTCATCCCACTTTTATGTGCCTTGCTGGGCTGTGCACCTGTGGCTCCTTGGCAACCTCCCTTCACCCCTACCTTGGGCTCTCAGCATCAGCAGCCTCTGCTACCCCCCCATGGGTCTTCAGGGTCCCCTTTGTCCAGGCAGGAGTGCTGGCCCGGGCTCTCTCGCTGAATAGCCACCCCTCATGCACACACTCTGCTGGGGCCGGTCTGTGTGGTTTGTTCACAACCCCCACCTCCACCAACCTGCAGAGAGGAGCCAGGGCGTGAAAACTCCTTTCCCAGCTCTTCCTGGCTTTCCCTCACTCTGCACCTGCACCTTTGGGGTTTCGGCCTGGAGGAGGGACTAGGAGACTGAATCCAGCACTTATTTCTCCCCACCTTTTGGCCTTTTCTCCTACTGCGCTGGCTGGGAGGGGCTGAGGGCTCTCTAGCCATTGACCGGTTTTGGAATTGGGCTTCAGACTCAAGCTTACATCTTCAGTCTGTCTGTTGTCCCTCCCCGGGCCAGTGTGATGAGAAGCCGAGTGAGAGAGTGTGGGCTCTGGGACCAGACAGCCCTGGAGGGGAATCCTGCTTATGTTACTTATGAGCTGAGTGCCGCACAAGTTACTTAACCTCACTGAGCCTGTTTCTTCCTCTGTTAAATGGATGCAAAAATATCTACATCATAGGGACGTAGTAAGAATTAAATGAAGAAATACTGAAAAGGTCTCACTGCTATAGCTGGAGAAGAAATGCTCAAGTGCTTAAGGAATGGGAGTGAGTCTTATCCCTGCAGCTTCTGAGTTACTGCGTCGAAGACTGAGATAGACAGGCACCTATGGGAGGCCAGGAAGGACTCACATCTCCCTGGGAGTATATGTACATAGGGTCGAGATTGAAGATGAGGACCTTCTGACTTTACACATCGGGGCCTCTGGGCCAGGCTTTGGAGAATATTTTGCTATGTGCTTATTCCCCACTGCCCTTTGCAAAGTCTTTTTGTTTGATGTTTTTGTGTCACCTTCCTGTATGTCGCTTCTCAGCCACCTGATATTGAATTTGCTTTTCTTTTTTTTTTAATATTTTTTTAAAATTTATTTCTAGGAGAGAGAGAGAGAGACAGCGTGAACAGGGGAGGGTCAGAGAGAGAGGGAGTCACAGACTGAAACAGGCTCCAGGCTCTGAGCTGGCAGTCAGCACAGAGCTCGACGCGGGGCTCGAACCCACGAACCGCGAGATCATGACCTAAGCGGAAGTCGGACGCTTAACCGGCTAAGCCACCCAGGCGCCCCATGAATTTGCTTTTCAATCCAGTCACCAGACTTATCACCATTCCCAGAGGAACTATTTTGTGAGCTGATGTATCCGGCCTTACTTTGTGCTTTCTGTTGTTACATGTTTCTTATCCTTCTTAAATACTTTGTCTCCTGGTGAGGAAACTACTTTCATTCATTCATTCTTTCCCCAAATATGGATGGAGCTTTCCCCTTGTGTCAGGCGCTTTCCCAGCGCTGGGGATTCATTCGTGAACACACAGGCCTGGTTTAGGGTCATGAATCTAATGGAAACACTCATCCACTCCAGAACCTTTCAATCATCTCCGTCCTCAGGGGTGAGCTGGCGGGTCCTCCCTCCCAGCCATGAATGGTAAAGTATAAAATTGTCCAAAAGAAAGTCAAAGAGGCGGGGCTTCAGACATTCTGTAGGGTAGTGGTTCTCAAGGGTCACTCTTGGACCAGCTCCATCAGCATCACGTGGGAACTTAAGAAAAATGCAGTTTTATGGAACCTCACCTAAGACCTCCTATGCTAGAAACTCTAGGGAAGGATTCCAGCTTCTGGATTTCAGGAAGCCCCCCAGGGGATTTTAATGTGCTCACATTGGAGACCCATGGTATAAGGGCTTATAGGGTTAGATCTTATGAATTGGGATGAGGCACACTCACTTATAATAGAAGCATTCTGTTTTCATTTCCGTACAAGTATGGAAAACTAATGAACTCAGAGATTTGAGATCATACCATGGATACTGAAGGTTTTATTTATTGATTCTTACATATGCCAGGTAACAAAGAGTCCTTGCTTGGTGTCCCGGATCCAGAGAGAGAACTGACCTGTGTGATGCTGAGAACCGTTGTCACACTTCTGAGAGGCTCAGTCCGGAATGCAGGTAAGGATGGTACCAGCCTCGTCTTGTCACTGCTCGGTAAACATTAACTATCTCTGGTGGCTTATGTCAGTGTTCAAAGGTTATACCCAAGAAAAACCAGCACTAAGGTTGTTGCTAATGTGCATTTGCTGGTTGATGTTCAGTGCTCATCAGTAAATTTGCAGACATCTGGGTTGACAGCTTTTACTTTTAAGGCTGCTAATTAAGGTTGGGGTAGAGATAGCCTAAAGAGATACCCTAGATTTATGAGATTACAAGGTGCTCCTCCTCTTTCAAGTAAAACCTATTACTATCTTGCTGCACCAATTAACGTGCTTTAGGAAAACTCCAAATTGTGAAAGTTGGAGTAAAGGAAACGAATCATTTTTAAGAGGCTTAATTTGATGAGCTTCCAGCCCATGATGGACTCAGTACCTCCATCCATCTAAAACATCTTTGGCTTCCTAAGATCATGTGGCTTCTGTGTGTGTGCGTCTGTGTGTGTGTGTGTTTGTGTGTTTAATGGGTGCATTAACTATATACATATACATTATGTCATGAGGCAGGTGTATCAACAAAGTGACATCAGTGAATTTGGTGATTTGGGGTGTCTTTATCTGAGGCCCTCATACATCAACTATACCAAATGTGAATGAATAGTTCATATGCAGAGGGTCTCTAATGTTAGACTATAAAAGGTTCCTTGGAGGTGCTGGTTAAAATGCATATTCCAGGGGCACTTGAGTGGCTCAGTCAGTTGAACATCTGACTCTTTATTTCAGCTCAGGTTATGATCCCAGGCTTGTGGGACTGAGCCCTGCATTGGGCTCTGTGCTGAGCGTGGAGCCTGCTTAAGATTCTTTCTCTCTCCCTCTGCCCCTCTTTCCCATTTACATACTCTCTCTCTCTCTTTCTCTCAGATTAGGAAAAAAAAGCGTATTCCTAGGCTCACTCCCAGAGATTTAATTAGTAGCTCAGGTCAAGATAGAGCTCAGGAATCTACTTTTAACAGGCTTCCAAGGTGATTTCCATGTAGGGGTACCTGGCCCACAATTAGAGAAATCCTGTCTCACAGAGTTGACCTTCTCAAATCTACATCATGCCAGTGAACGATCCAATTACCTCCTAGTTCTTATCCCACATGTGATTCAGTTACCATTTGTTTGCAGCAAGAATTTTGGCAGAGAAAAGAGAGAATTGCCATTGGGCCTGGATTAGGGTATTAAGTGGCGATAACGGACCGAAGCATTGTCTAGCTAAAGTTTGTATTAGGTTTCTAAAAAAACGAATTCACTGAAATTTTTTTTAAAAAGAATTTCAAAAACAAATTTGAAATTTTTAAAAAATTTGTCTGTTTTTTTAAAAATTCTCAGCTCCATTATTTCTCTTTTCCTCTTTTAGTTTTAACAGTAGGTATGGATTTTTTTGGGGAAAAAAAAGAGTTTCTAATGGGCAGAAGAGACACCTAGGAAAGGAACAAAACAGACCCACATGTTGCAGGAGAAAGCTTTCCTTGTCATTAGAACTCAGGTGCCGAGGCCCCTTTGCTCAGCTCCATACTATCTGTCTGGTCCACAGTTGTCCTGAAAGACCACGGCATGGTGCCCTTCATCAAGATCTTCCTGGACGTTGAGTGGTACCGGGAGTCCTCACTCAGCATCTTGGAGCAGCTCTCAGTCATCAACGCTGAGGAGTACATGAGCATCATTGTGGGTGCTTTGTGCTCGTCCACTCAAGGGGAGCTGGAGCTGAAACTGGATCTCCTGCAGGTGATGTCAAGTCTTCCTCTGTGCTGGGCTTTCCCACGAATGTGCAGCTGGTGATCAACACGTGCGCATGCATTCAGTCATTCAGTTGGTCACTGTAGTATACGGCTGGCTAGTATGAGCTACTATAACAAAGAAATCCCACAACTTCAGTAGTCTGATACATTATGTGTAGTCCAATCAGTGATGGGGGGGGATACCATTCAGGGATGGCTGTCACCTGGGCATCAAATCCAGCCAGCAGACAAAGAATTGCACAAGGTGTTCTGCCGGCCTGGAGCTGGCACATGTCAACTTCTATCCAACCGCCTTTGGGCACAGCTCATTGGGCTGCAAGGGGTGCCGGGAAATGTAGTCTTCCCGGCAACACTGTAATCTGTGGAAGTGGAGTCTAAATCCATGGAGGCCAAGCAGCTGCCTTGTTTACTTGACCAGCATTTAGGGTCTACCTTCTACCAGCCTGGGACACAGAGTTGAATGAGATATAGGCCTGGCCATCCGGGAGCTCGTAGACTAGGGCTCATGATAAGTGAGCAGTAATGGCAATGCAGTGCAGTAACGCCCTGGAAAGTACTGAGTGCAGAGGAGTAGGAGAGCCCACTCCTCCCTTGCACGTTGAGGCAAGCTTGCAGAGGATGTTTGAGCTGGGAAGAGGAAATAAGAGGCAGGTGCCCAGAGGGCACAAATGGGAGGAGTAAAACTAGGGTGTCACTTGTGGGTAACAAAGATGAGTATAGGTTTTTGTGTTTGTAGGATTGTTAGCAATCATCAAATTATCTTAAGACAATTAGAATAACAACTGTCATCTCCACCATGACTTCTGCCTTACACCTTTCACAATTTTTTTGGTCTTGCTTTTTCATTCCCTTTGCCTTTGGGGTCTTACACGTTTTGAAAAATTCCCTTTCTTTGGTTATATGCCATTGACGAGAAGAGCAGATGTAAATGCAGATATGCCTCAGGAGGCTGACTTGGGGACTGGTCACGTATATATGCAACACAGCCCCTTGCCAAACACATGCTCATGTCTCAGAAACGTACACACCTTGATCATTGGTGAATTAAAAAATAATATGGAGTTGGTCTGACTTCCAAAATTAAACCATCAGGCTTACTCGGCCATGACTCCTTCTGAACAAAACCATTTTAACATTTAGAGAATAGTGCTCCATTTCCTTTACCTACTTATCTCTCTGCAGAGCCAACCATGTCATGTGATTGTCAGACACATGTGTTCCCAGCATCAATCACATGACCTGAGCCCGCAGTGCTTGGCATGGCCAAAGCATCAGGAAAAGCCTAGCCAAAAGTGACATTGTGACCATAATTATCATGCATTTCACAGATGACAAGAACCAAAACCGTGATTTAGTTATACAGCCAAAGAAATCAGTTTTATATGAAATAAAATAGGACTTGGTAGAGGAAGTGAAGGGCCCACGTGAAGGAACATAAGGGAACAACAGAACAAGAATGGATGACAATTTACAGCTAGGAAGGACTTTAGCTTCATGCGGTCTAATCTTTTTTATTTTTTTAAATTTGTTTTAATGTTTATTTATTTTTGAGAGAGAGAGAGACAGAGACAGAGACAGAGTGCAAGTGGGGGAAAGGTGCAGAGAGAGAGGGAAACACAGAATCCGAAGCAGGCTCCAGGCTCTGAGCTGTCAGCACAGGGCTCTACGTGGGTCTCAAACCCACAAACTGCGAGATCATGACCTGGGCTGAAATTTGATGCTTAACTAACTGAGCCACCCAGGCTCCCCAATGTGGTCCAGTCTTAACGTTCCAGAAAGCGTCTATTATAAATTGTGAGCTGAGTTTGAATCCAAGACAAGTGACTTACAATCTAGGGATCTTTCCTTTTTTTCTTGTGCTGTTTATTACATTTTTTCCCTCACATGTCTGTCTTCAGCCTGATTCACACGAGCCTTATTTTGATAAGCAAGAGAGAAACCATGACCACAGTAGTCAGGACTTCGGTTTCCTGGGGGATGAATAATTGGAATCCCCATCTGTTTCTGAGATTTTCACACTGAGAGTCAAACAGATCCACAGGGAGGAAAGTTTCGGGTTTACTTTGTTTGGAAAGAAGTGTTTCTGTATCTGTTATAGAGAAGTGTACTCGGCTTTGCTCATGGAAAAGTTCATCTTATTTAGTCTGCAGCCCGGAGGCACCTTATTGGAGGGTCGGCCCTTGGGTAATAGGACTGAATTTCTAGAATTAGCAATGTAAAGCCTTTATGGTGTTTTACAGATTTAATATCATTTCAGAATCACGCTATCAAGGGATTAACACTGTATGAGCTTATTTAACAAAGTCATACCCCGTGTTCAGTGTGCGGCCTTCTCCCCGGGTGCCAAGTCACTGCTGAGAAGCTGGGGGATGGTGCGTGGAGATGCTAGTGCTCTCCCAGGACCAGGGCTGTTGACACTTTGTTGCTCCAATGGGTAGTTGGGGGGACATGGGGCTGTTACCGGCTTGCCAATCATTGAGTCATGTGAGTGACTATCCAGTTGGTGTTTGATGTTTGCTGGAGTCTAACCTAGAATCCGCATTTGTTCTATATCATCTCGGGAATCTGTTGGAACTTTAGAAACAAAGATGTAAAATTAGCTCTTTCTGGCTAGATCTCCCTTTTTAGAAGTTCAGCGTGGACTCAGCCCAAAGCCCTGTACCTGCAAAGTGAGTCAGATGTAGGATGGGGGAGGAGATGACAGAGTGAGGTGTCCTCAAAGGCAGTACCCTCTGAACCCATCAAATCTTTGCCATATTTGACATGCATTTACATCAAGGCGCGACCCTCACTTCCCTTCCCTGAGACCATCAGCCAGCTGCTTTGGGAAGAGAAAATTTCTCCAGAAACACCCAACTTAGGGCAGTGGTTTCCAAAATCCAGTGGCACTTTCATACCAATACGCAAGCACTTGTGACTTCACCACCCAATTCTGGCAAATGATAATTGAGTTAAAGAATAATGTAGGCAAATGAATTTCCTCTCCACTGCCAGTGGGACTATGATTGGGTTATGCACAAATTCAGATTGATTTGCTAATATACATTTAGCTGTTCAACTCTGTGCTTAATCACATTACCTCACCAGTCTTCCAGCGTGACACGTGGAAAATTATGAGGAATAACAAATAATAGAATGTGAAATAAATCCTGTTAGCCCTAACCTAGTTAGCGCTTTGCAGCAGACATCCATTTTATACATTCAAGCTGGAGGAATACGAACTCAGAGACGATGACATGGTAACTGAGTTAAGGAGGAGAAAATGTGCTTAACGCTGACCTTTCTTGAAATGTGTCAACCCCAGCCTGATTACTTTGACTTCAGCTGATTAAATTTACTCCCCTCCGCAGACTCACAAGCCTAGGTGATGCATTATCATGCAAAGTTGAATGACAGTAATGGAGACCCTCATTCTAGGCCCCCAGCTCCTGACAAATCGTTTCCCGAAGTAGCGCAATATTTATTTTCCTTTATGATAGAAATGTTTCTCTTTAGTTGCTATGAAATTAAGCCTTTGTAATTGGATTTTAGACTCTTTACTTTATGACTCTGCAAATATGAAATTAACCCCATCCCAAGAAATAATAGAGCAGTCTAAGTTCTAATGAGATTACCCCCATTTTAGATAATGATTCTGAATTTAATAAATCAAACAAAGCAACAATTAAGGACAGCCATCTCTTTCTCCTCCCCCCTCCCAACAGGAGGAGAAAGGAGCCATGTAGGAATTACAGGGGACAGGCCCACTGAGAGACACAGATCATAAGAAGGACTTAAATTGGGTTGCTCCGTTATAACAATATCTGCTCTCAACCCTCTGATTGATGGAGTCCTTTTGAGCAATGTCTGGTGTCAAATTGGATGATTGGAAGGTAGTTTCTTGAATAAGAGGGGAGTTTAGTGGTCTTCCAGCGCCCAGACAATTGCCTGTAATTTGATTCGTTTGTTTTTTGATCGTTCTCCATTTTTCATATTTGTTTTGTCACGTGCCCTTGTGATAAACAGTTGAGCTCCATCCAAACCATTTACCTGAAACAACCTCCTAGTGGTTTTAGGAGCCACTGAAAACACTCTCATAAATTTAGATAGCTTAACATCCTAAAGCTTAAGATTTCCCAATGTCTTGGTGATGTATTTCTTTTTCACAGCAAGAGCCACACAACCACACATAAGGTCAGATGCAGACTAGGCAACGCACACTGTACCAGACACCAGTGTTCATCCTTTCATGTGGGTTATCAGTTGGTGGGAAGAGGCCAGTACCAACACACACACTTCAAGGTTAGAGTATTTTTCCAACTTGGCGGAAGAAATAATATTCTGTTGTGTTGAGAGTGGGTTGTTCACACAAGACAGGCACAGATGTAGTAGATCTGTGTGTGGGCTGTCTTGGCCTCAGAGTCCAATGGGTAGGCTGTGGGGGGCAGGCAGCTGTGCTGATGCTGTCCACGCAGAGAAAGGCCTTGCCCTTCTAGAAGTCTTAGTGTTGCTACACCATAAGCTTCCCACTCACAGAGCACCACCCTTCTGAAGACCCTGCTTTGACAGTCTACATGCTTCTTTGAAGACCATGCCTACAAAGTCAACATTTCCTGGAGTTTCAGCCAAATTCTGAAGTAGTTTAGCCATATCTTCAACCAGATATGGTTGAAGGAGGAGAAAGGAAGCCGTTATCGCTGCCTCCTCCTTCATATTTCGTTTTTGCCTCCATCCTTCTGGCAGTTTGGAAAGCCCATTTCCCTGAAGTCTCTCCCATGACTCTGATTTAACCCCCCTTAGTGGATGGCCCTGGTGTTGATTTCTTTCAAAGAACAAAATGACAATTCAGTTTTCCCGAAGCCATCCCCCTGAGCTGTGGTGGGTAATCGTTGATCTCACCACTGTAAGCTGCATATTTTCTTTTCCTATAACCAGGAAAAGATCAATTGACCCATATTGGTAAGGATGAATATTTCTACTTTATACTATTATTTGTCCATTTGGAATGTAAGCATGGACTCTGGCCTTTCATAAACTCTCCTACTTACTATAAACTTTGTTTTTTTTTTTTTTAATATCTTGAAATGTCTTAAATGGGACAGTGGAGGTCTTAAAGCACCTCCTTTGTCTTTCTCTTTGAAAGAGTCTTTGGCTGTGGGCGTTCAGGTAGTTCTGGCACATTTCGTGTTCTCCTGCTCCCAAAATGGAGTTAACCTACCCCTGAGCAGTTCAGGCCTCTTGGAGTAGAATATAACATTAGAGAAGAAAATTAGAGATACAAATTATACTGTTTCAGATAAATAGTGTTGGATTAGGATTACCAGCATTTTAAAGATAGAGCTGGAAAATTACCTTCTTCCCCAAAAGTGCATGACTTCATATTTAATAGTTACTTAAAACTTTACTAAATTTTTGTTTGACTTTCTCTCCATGAGAGTTTTAAAATTTAGTCCCTTCCCAGGGCGCCTGGGTGGCTTAGTCGGTTAAGCGTCCGACTTTCGCTTAGGTCATGATCTNAAATAAAATTCAGTCCCTTCCCCCCTTTTATTTTCCTGACTTAAGAATTTTCTCTTCATTCATTAACTTTCACACATCACGCTATAGATTGTCATTCTAAACCGTGCATTTAAGACACACAATCAGCCCCCGTACACACACGCACTAAGTTGGGAGTTTCTTTTCTTCTTTGAACCTGTGTCAAGCATCTTGGAATTGGCATGAAATTGTGCCTGCCCAGAAAATCCCCTTTTTTGTGCTGCTAGTGCAGTAGCGGATAAAACAATTTACACCTCTCTCCAAAACCTGCTAATGAAACCGCAAGTATTGGCCACTTTCTCAGAAGCACACATAAGATGAACTTACATGGAATCCCAAGGAACTTTTGTGAAACACAAATAAGAAAATACCAAAAGCTAGAGACTTTTGATATTTATCTAAAATCATCCATACATTTTTCACTTTTGGGTGTGAAGCCTTAGCACAGAATGAGAATTACTTAAATACAGTCTTTCCTCCCTCCCTCCCTCCCTTCCTCCCTCTCTCCCTTCCTCCTTTCCTTCCATCCTTTTTTCCTTCCTTCCCTTCAACACATTTGTTAAATACCTAGTGTACGCCACACACTGTACTCAATGAATGGCCCATTGTAAGTGCTCAATAAATGTTTGATTGCAGAAGGAAATAAAAATGTGTCCGGTAAAACCTCAGTGATCTAGAGAAGGTAGATCCTATTATGTATGTTAAGAATAGCCTGAACTCCACACATGGTCTATTCTATATGCTATACTTAGGTTTCCTTCCATTAAATGTTTCTCTTCTCTACCTGATTCCTTCATATTTTCACACCAGGTTTTAAGTAGACTCACTTTACTATCTGTCTTCATTTAATAGAGGTACTCATGTTTGCAAAGAGAGGGACATAAATAATAAGCTACTTTATATAGATTTCACTGTGAGTCTCTTTTGCAATATAAGAGATGGTTCATTCCACTCATTCAGCAAAGACATATTAAGCGTGTGCTACGTTCCACAGCAGTGAGTTGCCTGATTTCACAGAGCTTCAGTCTAGTGGAGGGCTGAGACAACTTTCAAGTCACTTCAGAACAGTGTGCAGAGTATTGGGTTCAAGAAATGAGAGGGGGCTGTGTGAGCACTCGGCCTGGGGGAAGTATAAGGTACGGGTCAAAGAGAGTTTTTTGGAGGGAGATGCATTGAAGTCAAGAACCAGGACGGTAAACCAACCTTATACATCAGCATAGACTTTGGCAGCCACCGTTTGAAAGAAGGCACTGAGGGGCGACTAAAATGAGGAGGAACAATATAGACATCCCACGGTTACAGAATCACCCTCAGGTAGCTCGCTGTTCCTGCAACTTGAATAGGCAAGAGCACATGCAATGCTCTGGCAGGGAAGTGTCAGCGCTCGGTGTTAACAAGTTGTCTCCTGCGTTTTCCTCATTTTTATCCTGTGGGTGTTTCAGTCTCTCCTCAGGATCCTGGAGACCCCCAAAGGCCGTGCTGCTTTCAGAGTGTCCAGTGGGTTCAATGGACTCCTGTCCCTGCTCTCTGACCTGGAAGGGTCTCTCCAGGAGCCCCCGCTACAGGCGTGGGGGATGGTGTCCCCCAGCCAGACCTTGGGTCTGGTCCTGCACACCCTCTGTGCCTTGTCTGCGGCGTTGCACCTGGACCCTGTCAACGGCGACTTCTTCAAGAAGCATGGGCTTTTTGAGAAGCTGGCCGAGGACCTCTGTTTGCTGGGCTGTTTCGGGGCCCGGGAGGAAGAGGGAGCCCCTCTGCACTCCGAGGTGGACACAAAGGCCAGGCCCTTCGCTGATCTGCTGAGTGCGGCCTTTGCCCTTGCCAGCCCACTCCCACCCAAGATACAGAGCTGCCTTCAGATCCTCAGCTTTCTGGACAGCATGGCCAGTGGCACCCTCCACCTGCGCAGAGACCTGAAGGAGTCCCCAAGGGCTGGGCAGGACCCAGTTCTGAATGCCCAGAAGGAGGAGGCCGGCAGTGACCCCCACGGCAACTTCAAGCTGTGGCCAGACCTGGAGGAGAGGTAGAGCTTTGCTGCCCGCTTCCGTAACTGGGTCACCAGTGTATCTCTGTCTCCTGTTTCCCCCCAAATATCCTGTGCCTGTGCAGTGGGTAGGAAGCCTAGACTGGGAACTAGGTGTGCAAAAACGTCACATGGCTTTTTTTCCCCTTTATTAAATCGAGTTAACTTTGACTCCAATCTCCTCTGCTTCTGGGAGCAGGCAGAAAACCAATCTGAGTCAATACGTGGATGACTTTTGGAGGATGCTTTTGAGTTGCACGAGAACCAGGGGGCTCATCAGATCTTGGAAACAGGGCAGGACTCTGCTGATCCTCTCACTTTCTCCTTTGGCATCCTTGCTGCCGGTCCTGGGAGCCTTGGTGCCTGTGCCTGGCCTCCGTGGTGTGCCGGGCAGCCTTTGGGGGGCCTTATCTTACCCACTGCCCTCACCCTTGCCCCTGCACTACCGGGGGTGGGAGGAGGTCCTTTGACTTACAGGATAACCACAGCATCCTTGCCCATACCTGATTCTTCCTGGTCTTTCTCGATGCTTCCCCTTCCCGTAACAAAGACAATCATCTCCTCTACATTCACAGGCCCATCTCCTCCATGACCCCAGACTTTCATTCCTGTAAGACAGACTTCCACTAAAGGACGGGAGAGCAAGGAACACCCCTCCTTCCTTTGGAGGGGCAGGGGAAACAAATGAAAACACACAACAGCAATAGTTGGTTATCTTTTGTATTCTCCCAAGGTAGCAATGACCAAACATGTTAATTTTGCAAGAAACTCTCCTGCCTACCACCTCTCCAGGCCATCTTACATTGACTGCCACAGGACACCCTTCTGAAAGACACTGCACATTTTTAGCCAGACATGTTGGGTTGGTCAGATTTCAGTGTTGGGTGCTGGTGGTGAGGGGGATGAATGCCAAATCTCTATGGAGATAATCATATGATTGTTCTTGTTTCATCAGCTAATATGCTAAATTAATAGGGTTTCCTAATCTTGCATTCAGGCAGATACCAACTTGCTCAGGATGTATTTATTGCTGGCTTTGATTTGCTAATTTTTTCCAAGGACTTTTGCTCCTGAGACTATTTTTCCTTTCACACTCTTTTCTTGACTGTTTTTACTATAAAGTTTATGGTAGCCTCATCACAGGAGTTGAGCAGTACTTCCTCTTCTATTCTCTGGAAGAGTTTACGTAGATTACTCTTTTCATTCCTTAGCTTTGTGAGAGAGTCTGCCAGTAAAACCCTCATAAGCCTGATGTTTTCTTGTTAAGATTTATTTTTGTGAGAATAAATTCAGATTTCTTCTTGAATCATTCTTAGTCATTTTTTTAAAGTTCATTTTCCCATTCATCTAAGTTTGAATTTATTGGTATAGGTTGTTCATAATATCCTTTTAACTTTTTGTTCCTGACATGATTGTGTCCATTCTTTCCCCTGTCCTCCAGCCCCCTGGCGTTCTTGACAGGGGGGTTATTTATTAGTATGTCCCTTGAAGCAACTTTCAGCTTTTCCTATCTCTCGTTCCTATCTCTCGTGCGTCAACATTCTATTTCTGTCTTCGTTTGATTATTATGTCTTCTCCTTTCTTTTGGTTTATTCTGGTATTCTTCTCAATTTAATTGATAAGGAGACTGATTTTCAGTCCTCTTTTTAAATGCAAATGTCTCTGTCGCTTTACTGTATCATGCAAGTTTCATTAAGTTGCACTTTCAATATTATTTAGTCCTCAATATTTCCAATTTCTTTGTGACTTAGAGTTTCATTCTTGAATCTTGTTTGAAATTTGGATTTCCAAAGTTACAGAGTATTTTTGGTCATTTTCTTTCATTGCTGATTTCTAGTTTTATCATCATGAGAAAAGGCGGACTGCATGATGGTAATTCCTGGAAATTAGTTGAGCTTGACTTTGCAGCCTCCAGTGTGATAAATCTTCTGTGTGTGCTTGAAAATAATGCATAGTTTCTAATGGTTAGGGTCAATGTTCTATTTATGTCCCTTAGATCGAACTGGCCAAGTGTCTTCTTCCAATTTTCAGATTATTTAATCTGTTTGACATATCAGTTACTAAGAGATGTGAGATATTTTTCATTATTTTCATAGATTTGTCAACTTCTGTTAATTTTTACATTACATATATCCGAGACTATTCAAATCTCACATATTTACAACTTTTATATCATCTCGTGGAATCAAAGTTTTTTACCTTATATGGTGGCCTTCTTTATCTCCACTAGTACATTTTGCCAATTTTTTGGCAAAAATTTTTTCTAGGGTGCCTGGTGGCTCAGTTGGTTAGGCGTTTTGGCTCAGGTCATGATCTTGTGGTTTGTGAGTTCGAGCACTGCGTTGGGCTCTATGCTGACAGCTCAGAGCCTAGAGCCTCCTTCAGATTCTGTGTACTTTCCCTCTTTCTGCCCCTCCCATGCTCATGCTCTGTCTCTGTCTCTCAGTAATAAATAAAAATGTTAAGAAAATTAAAAACAAACATTTTTTTCTGGTAATAACGATAAGGCTACATCAGCTTTCTTTTGGGCAGTATGTGCCTGGAATTTTTTTTAAAAAATTCTTTTGTTTTAAGCTTTCTGTGTCCTAACATTTTAGGTGTGCTTTTTGTAAATAGTAATGAGCTATTTTTGTTTTTGCTTTATTTTGTCATTTAACCCAGCGTGATATTTTTTGGTTACTGAGGCATGTGTTCTGTTTACACTTTTATAATTATTAATATGTTTGAAATGATTTCTACTTTGTTATTTTGCATTTTCTATTTGTCCCACTTTTTCTTTTGATTTTTTTTCTTGTCTTCTTCTGAATTATTAGAATTTTTATTTTTTATTTAATTTTTCCCATCTAATGATTTGATCTTATATTCTCTATTAGCCTTTTAGTGGTTACCCTAAAATAATTTAATAGCATCCTCATAATGTTTAACTATTTAGTGTTTACTATGCTGTTATCTTTATCCTCTTTCCGGTAAATACGTGTTACATATGTAATATGTAAACACTTAAAATAATTCTTAAATGTATACTTATATTTCTAGTGTCTATATTTTTGTTGCCCAATATTAATTTTGTGCAGTCCGCCAACCTAACCTAAATCTAATTTTAGCTAATCCATCCAAGAAGGCATTTATTCATGCATTTTTTATTGAGGTATAATTGACTCTCTGACATTATATTACTTTTCGGTATAAAACATACTGATTCGATATTTGTATATATTGCAAAATGATCACCACATAAGTCTAGTTAATAACACCCATCACCACACTCTTTACAATCTTTTTCTTGTGATAAGAGCCTTTAAGATTTATTCTCTGTGCAATTTTCAAATACGCAATACGGTGTTATTAAGTAGAGTCACCATTCTGTGCCTTACATCGCCATGATGTATTTCTTTTAAAACGGTAAATTTGTACCTTTTGGCTCTTCTCACTTATTTTGCCCACCCCCATCCCCTGCTTCTGGCAACCACAACCTGTTCTCTGTATCTGTGAGTTCTTTTGTATTTTTAAAATTTTTAATTAATTAATTAATTAATTTTTACTGTTTATTTCTTTTTGAGGGAGAGAGAGACAGCGTACGAGCAGGGGAAGGACAGAAAGAGAGAGGGAGACACAAAATCCAAAGCAGGCTCTAGGCTCTGAGCATCAGCACAGAGCCCGATGTGGGGCTTGAACTCATGAGCTGTGAGATCGTGACCTGAATCAAGTCAGATACTTAACTGACAGAGACGTCCAGGACCCCGAGGCCCTTTGCTTCTTGCTTTGTCTTGGGGAGTATTCCCTTTCAGAGGCTCCCTGATTTTTCTCTTCTGGGAGAGGGTGTCCCCAAGGAGACCTCCACCCTGGCCACCTGGATAGCATGCAGGTCAACTTGGAATCTCAGTGTTGAACCTTATTCTTCCAGCTCTTAGAGGGGAGGGAAATGGTCGTCAGCACCAGACAGTGGTATCGAGTGATGAGAAGCAATAGTCATTTTTTGATGTCTCTGGGAGCCGAGTACTAAACACTTATTTTCATTTAATTCCCTCTCAATCCAAGAACTTTACCACTAAAGAAACCAAGGCTAAGAAAGGATACATAGCATAGCCAAAGTCACACATTTAATAAGGAAATAATAGAGCCAGATTCTGATCCCAGGTCTACTTACAAAACCTGTCTATGTGTGTGTCTGTATGTGTGCATTCTTCCTGCTTCTCCTGGAAACTCACAATAATGGTGATGATTTTCAAAATGTTAGGACACAATAGCTTCCAGTTTTAAGTTTGGTCTCTACCCTATAGATGGTATTGGCCTGATTTCTTTATAGATGAATCCTTGTGTCAGACATCATCTTGGGTTCTTGATGAGTAGTTTTTAAATGTGTAAGAATCAGATTTCATAAATAGAGCAATTTTTTCCTCATGAAAAGAAATACATCACCCTTGACCTTCCTTAATGGTTTGAGAAGTGAAACCCTAGTCTGTCATGAGAATCTGTGGGGTAAAGGCAGGGCAATGGGCTGGGAATGGGGACAGGGTGTTCATCCCTGCCCACCCTAGCACTCAGCAAGTGACTTGGCTCAGTCCCTCCTGTGCAACATGGGCCCTTCCCTCCAGGGAGGAAGGGCAGAGGCCTTGGGCCTTTGATTCAGGCTGAGTGCTCTACACCTCGGTGGCCATGTTCCTTGGGCCTATTGCTTTATCTCCCCAAGCTTTGATTTCCTGATTTGAAGGCAGGGATAATGAGAGTAGCTACTCTGAGGGCTGTGGTGAGGTGAGGATTAGAGATGATAATGGAACTAGCCATAGTGATCACAGCTACTGTTGACTGAGCACTTGTGTGCCTGATGCTGTGCTCAGTTCTCCACAAGCATTAGTTGGTTTAATTCATATAAAAACTATGAGTTAAGGAACATTGTTCATAAAATGGAAGTTATATATAAGGGAATTGCCCATATACATATGATGTCCAAAATATAGACTATATAATCTCTATGAAACATACATCCCCACACTCATAGCATGCCCATATCTCTCTCTCTCTCTCTCACACACATACACACACACACACCACAGAGGACATCCATATACCACATCCCCCCCAAGTCTCCTATACACACACACACACACACACACACACCATACCACATACACCCTTCACATACACACAACACACATATATTTCACATACATGCCACATATACACACATAGAAACCACAGACACATACACACACACACCCCATGCTCACACTGCACCCCTACCCCCACAAATGTCATTCAGTGAAGTTCAATGAATGACAGTTGCAGTTGTGACTAACCATATGCTGACCTTCTCTGGTATTTACCAGATCCCGTTACCTGAAATGGATGACATCCTCCTTGGCCAGCTGATCCGCAGTGAGGGTCTGGAGGTGAAGTTGGATAGAGGAGCAGGTGGGCCTTGCCTGCTCACCACACTAGACCATTTTCATTTTATCCTGAAGGTGACGTGAATCCATGGGAGCCTTTGGGCATGGCTGTGGGAGGATGGGCTTTGTGGTCTAGAAGGGCCTCTCTCTACAACTGGGACCAGAGATGTGCCTCTTCAAAAGCAAGAGCACCTCAAAAGCAGCCAGCTCTCTTGGCCGTCAGAGGGTTTGGTTCCTGCCTTAGCATTTGACCTCTTGTAGCGCTTGCTGGGCCTCATGGGCTGACTTTGGTTCATTATGTCGACAAAAGGAATGATCTCGATGACTTGTAATTTGAACTTAAGTTGTGGCAGGAATGCACACCCATGAGGGGATGTGTTTCAGCAGGAAAGCAGTGTGCACCAGGCAAAGATAAGGTTGCACTGAACGCTCTGCAGACCAGAGCCCTCAACAGTCCTTGGTCCTCCTCTGCTGGAGGAATAGGATCTAGTAATCACTCAGTAAATGTCAGGAGGTTCAGAGCCCGGCAAGGGTTCCCTTTATGGATGCACATGCAATATGCCGTCAGTTCAAAAGGCCCAGTGAGGGTGCCTGGCAAACTGTCAAATTAAAGTACGTGAACGCTTTGTCTTTTTCACAGGAGCTCAAACACTGCTGTATGCCCACACCTCTAAGATAGTCTAGGGTTTGCTGGAATCAGAAGTTCTGCAGACCAGGCTGCATTAAGGCCTGACTTTTTGCAGCTGTCTCTGAGGCCTGTAGGTCCTGGGATGGAGGTGTTTTGTGGGGGCGGGTATCCCTTTGCTGCCAGTCCCCCTTCAGTCCTCCTTCACTTCAGCACCCCATCCTCCAAACGTCAGTGCCTGCGGGCAGTCTTGGCTCTGGATCTTAGGTGGTCATGGAGAGTGGCCTGGCTCTTTCCCTGGTGACTCTCCTGAGCGGTTGCCTCCCAAGGGGGTCTGGCTGTGTCACATCTGCCATTCAGGCTGGGCTCGCTTTTCCACGCTCCTCTGGATGGCTGTGGATTGAGAGTGTGTGTGCGTGGTGTATGTGCGTGAGTGTAGACTTGTGTGGGAACACTGGGTGTTGGGTGTACGTCTCGGGTGTGAGAACCCATATGGCAGGAGGCATCTGCCTAAAGCCTGATCTTCTTTCTATGGAGCTGTGGCTTCACAGGGAGCTTTCTCTTAAACTGTAATATGGTAGCCTGCCGCCACCCCCAGCTGAGGTTTTGTTTTCCACTGTTTCGTGTCTGGCCTCCAGCCACAGTCTGGAAGCAGGTGACCCTCTTTCTGACCATTCATCAGAAGGCCAATAGTAACCGAAGGCAGAGTCACATGCCTGCATTCTTCCTGTCCCTTCTTCTCACCTCTGGGTATTTTACTGTCTCATGTCCTCACAAGCAGGGCGGGCACTGTACATGAAGCTGTTTTGAGAGAGAGCCCACATTCGCATAACTTTTATTATGGCATGTTGTTAACAATTTTTCTATTTGTTTTTAGTTGCTATTAACCTCATGCCGTGCCTAATTTATAAGTTAAGCTTCATCATAGGTATGTATGCATAGGAAAAAACTGGTATGTTCAGGGTTTGGTACTCTTTGTGGGTTTTGGCCCTCCCAACCCCCATAAGGGAGGGCTTCTGTTTCTTGTGGTGGCTTTTGAGACTGGGAGGGCTCAGACTGCTAGAGCTGCATTAAGCCTGATGCAAAGCTGGTCCCCCTGCTGCCGCAGAATGGCCACCTAGCATGTCCCTAATGCTGTCTCACGGGTCTCTGAGATGGCTGCTCCTGTCCGCCCCTCTCTGGCTCCCTTCCTGATAGAGCCATCTAGTCCAGAGAACTTGAGTCTAGAATTTCAGCAAGCACTCAGGGAGTGCCAGCACGGGGCCAGGCACTGGTGAGTACTTGGGGGAAAGGGTCAAATGACCGCTGCTCCAGCCCTCCAGCTCCGCATGTGGGAGAATCAGAAGTGTGAGGGGATCATTGCGCCTGTGCGGTCGATGTTACACAGGGGCTGCCCCAGAAATTAAGGGGAAATGGAGCAGTGCTCCTAACACAGTCTGGGAAGGGGCTCCGTGGGGCTTTCCTGGATGAAAGGATCCCTGAGCTAAGCTGCAATGTGAGAGACAGGTGCCTGGACTGGGCTGGGTTGGAGAGGGAATTGCTAGGCCTGAAGGAGAGACCAGAAATCAGCCAGGCTGAGCAAAGAGAGCTCAGGGCCTTGGCAGGGACTGCGGAAGACTTGGAGCCACACACTTGAGTGGAGTCTTGGGACCTGAGCTTGGAAACGGTTCTGGGTATGAATGGCCCTTGGGCTGGCATGTGAAGGGTGTTAAATACTGTGGGGAGCAAGCAGACATGTTGCAGAGGCCACTCTGGTGTGTGTGTGTATGTGTGAAAGTGTGTGTGAGTATGAGAATGTATGTGAGTGTGTGGTGGTGAGAGGGAGCAGAGAGATGAGTAGAAATGAGAAAGAGGAGGGGGAGGGACACATGATCTGTGGGTCTGTCCCCTACAGGGATGGCGATGTCTGGAGCCCAGACAGCAGGCTGCTGGCAGGAGAACCTTCTGAGGCCTCTGTAGGACATAAGGTCATGGCCTTGGTAACCAATCATGAGATGCGGGAGGAGGGGCTGGCCCAGGCCCTGACAGGGAAGCCCTGGTGAAGATCTGGTTTGGGAGAAGGTGGTGTCTGTCCGCAGTAGCCTGTGCAGACTGCCACTATGAGATTGTATTACTTTTAATTTTCTAATTAATCACTCAGGAATCTACCAGCTGTAGTAAGAAGAGATAGAGTATCTACCCTGCCCTGAGAATTTGGATATAGTCTGGATAAGGGATAGTCTGACTTCCATAGCGAAGCAGGAAAAATACCTGGATCTGAGCACCATCCTCTATGATGTGCTGCTGCTGTGGTCATGGGGGGGTGAGGGGGGGTGAGGGAAGGACAGGGATAGCCAAGCTCAGGCGCTGTGTGCTGTGCTGTGTCCTCACTGGTTCGGATCCCCCCACAGGCCTTTGGGGTTCTTCAGCTGAAATGACATCATTGTTTGTAAAATTTGACCAAGCATCCTTCTTCCCCTGTCCTCACCTCTGGGCTTTGGGAGATACAGATAATCATGGACTCTTGGATTATAACTTTCAGTTCCGTCCACAAGTCTTTTGTAAGATACAGGCCGTCCAGGGACACTAGGTCATATGTGGTGCCAGTGTCTGCCTCCCCGGGATTCAAACCCCCACCTCTTATTCCTGCTCTTGGGATCCATACCTCAGAGCAATGCTTCTCACAACGTGGCCTCTATAGCCTACTTTCCCACATCAGAATCAGTCGTGAACATGCTAAAATACAGTCTCATAAGCCAGATTTCCTGAATCACAGTCACTGGGTTGGGAGTTTAGGGATTTAAAAAAAAAATCTCTTCTTGTTATTTTTAAGCACATTAAACCTTGAGAACATCTGCTCTGGGTGCGAGGCATCTTTTCCTTAAAAGCATTTTTTAAACACCTAACTTTTTTATTCAGGTAAATTCACATAACTTAAACTAAATAATTTTATTTTATATAATTTTAAGTGTATTTATTTCTTTTGAGAGAGAGAAAGGGAGAGAATGCACAAGCGGGGGAGGGACAGAGAGAAGAAGACACAGAACACCAAGCACACTCCTCGCCATCAGTGCAGAGCCTGATGTGGCATTTAAACTCACCAACTGCTAGATAATGACCTGAGCCAAGATCAAGAGTTGAATACTTAACTGACTGAACCATCTAGATGCCCTCAGATAACAATTTTTTTTTTTACAAATAGTTTATTGTCAAATTAGTTTCCACATAACACTCAGTGCTCATCCCCACAAGTGTCCTCCTCCATGCCCATCCCCCCCCCCACATCCATCAGTCCTCCTCAGATAACAATTTTAAAGCAGACAACTCAGTGGCATTTAGTACCTTCATGATGTTGTGCAAACACTACCTCTATCTAGTTCCAAAATATTTTTATTACTCTGAAAGGAAAACCCTGTATACATTCCCATTCCTTCAGCCAAGCCCTGTGCAACAGCCAATTTTTCTGTCTCTTTGGATTTACCAACTTGGATATTTCATATAAATAGAATCATACAACAGGTAGTCTTTTCTGTCTGGCTTCCTTCACTTAACATGTTTTCAAGTTTCATCCCCATTGTAACACACATATATCAGTACTTCATTCCTTTGTTATGGGTGAATATCATCCCACTGTATGTATACACTAGGATTTGTTTATCCATTCATCTGCTGATGGACATTTGGCTTGTTTCCACCTTTTGGCTACTCTAAATAGTGCTGCTGTGACACACACACACACACACACACACA
>NW_027533256.1:9360421-9460324 GCF_008692635.1 Crocuta crocuta
ATAGCCGATTGGGTATTTATCTTGTTTTATCTGTTTATATAATCATATTTATGATACACACACACACACACACACACACACACACACATTTATTTGACTCTTTGCAATTGTTTTGTGTAAATATAGAGAAGTGGAATTGCTGGATCAAGTGATAATTCTATGTTTAATTTTTTGAGGAACCACCAAACAGTCTTATGGTAGCTGAACAAAATTTATATTCTAACCAGCAATGTATGAAGGTTCCAATTTCTCCAAGGGCTTACCAGTACTTATCTTCCATTAAAAAAAATTACAGCCATCCTAGTGAATGTGAGTGGTATCTCATTGTGGTTTTGATTTGCACTTCCCTGATGGCTAATGAGGTTGAACATCTTCCTGTGCTCGCTAGCCATTTGTAAATCTTATTTGGAGTAATATCTATTCAAGTCCTTTGCTCGTTTTTAAATTGGATTGTTTCTCTTTTTGTTGTTTAGTTGTATAAGTTCTTTGTATTTTATGGATAATAGACCCTTATCAGTTACATGATTTGCAAATATTTTCTCCCATTCTGTAGGTTGTTCTCTTCTTAATGTGCTTTGAGACACAAAAACTTTTAATTTCAATGAAATGTGTCATCTTTTTTTTTTCTTTTGTTGTTTATGATCTTGGTGTTACATGTAAGAATCCATTGCCAAATCCAAACTCATGAAATTTTACCTCTATGTTTTCCCCAAAAAGTTTTATAATTTTAGCTCTTATATTTAGGTCATTAATCCATTATATGATATGAGGGCATGGTTCATCTTCATTCTTTTGCATGTGGCTATCCATTTCTCTTGGGACCACGTGCTGATGATTCTCTTCTTTCTCCAATGAATCGTCTTAGCCTCCTTGCTGAAGACTCAATTCTATTCCATTGGACTGTGTGTCAAGCTAGTACCACACTGTTTTGATTCTTATAGCATCGTAGTAAGTTTTGATCTCCAGACATGTGAGCAGTCCAATTTTGTTCTTTTTAAATATTATTGTGGCTATGTACAGTTCCTTGCAATTCCATATGAATTTGAGGACCAGCTTTTACCTTTGAGTATGTTAGCTGTAGGCTTTTCATAAAAGCCTTTTATCATATTGAGGAAGTTTTTTTTAATCAATTCTTAGTTTTCTGAGTGTTCTTATCATGAAAGGGTGCTGGATATTGTCAAATGTTTTTCTGCATCAACTGAGGCAATCGTTTGGCTTTCTCCCCCCTTGTCTGCTAATGTGGTGCATTATATTGACCGATTTTCTCATACTGAATAACTCACACCCTGCATTCCTGAGATAATCTCCACTTGATCATAGTGTACAATCCTTTAAATATGCTGTTGGAGTTGGTTTACTAGTATGTTGTTGGGGTTTTTCCATGTATATTCATTAAGGATCTTGTTTGTAGTTTTTTTTTTCTTTGTGTAACTTTGGTATCAAGGCAATAATATAGGATTCCTTGCTGTTCCCTGAACATGCCGGACATATTCCCACCTTAAGGCCTTTTGCTGGCTGTTCCCTTT
This sequence comes from Crocuta crocuta, assembly GCF_008692635.1. Taxonomy (NCBI): domain Eukaryota; kingdom Metazoa; phylum Chordata; class Mammalia; order Carnivora; family Hyaenidae; genus Crocuta; species Crocuta crocuta. The sequence continues at coordinate 9,361,948 of NW_027533256.1, forward strand.
GCTTGAAAAGCTTTTCCCCAGGATATCTGCATCCCCTCCTTCAAGTCTGCCCAGGTGACCCTTCTCAAGGAGTCCAACTCTGCCACTCAAATTAAAATTGCAAATTTCTTCCTTCCTCCACCCCAGCACCATTCACTCTTTCTCTGCTCTAATCTTTTCTCACAGTGGCACTTATCTTCCTTCATAATGTATAATTTACTTATTCGTGGTAATATATTATATTGTGTTGTAAAAATGTAGTATGTATTATATAATAATAATAACTTTGATCATTTATAATTTACATATTTCTTAAGTTGACTTTTGTTATCTACACTACTTTCCTCACATCCTGGGTGTGGGCTTTAGTTTAGTTTATTTATAGATGTAACCAGAGTGCGTGAATAGTGCCTGGTTAGGTCAATAAATTTGTTCCGTTGAGTTGAGGAAATATACACCAAGGTGAGATGTACTTCTGGCACCTGAGCCATTCTTTTTAGGCTGGCGGTGCCAAGGACGATGTGGCTACAGGTTGTGAGAGTAGCACTCTGGGCACAGTGTTTGAAAATCAGGTGTTTGTGGGGCGCGTGCATGGCCCAGTCTGTTTAGCATAATACTTCAGCTTAGCCTGTGATCTCATGGTTTGTGGATATAAGCTCCACATCAGGTTCTGTGCTGACATCTCAGAGCCTGGAGCCTGCTTTGGATTCTGTGTCTCCTTCTGTCTCTGTCCCTTCCTTCACTCATGCTCTGTCTGTCTGTCTCAAAAATAAGGAAACATTAAAAAAATTTAAACAAGTAAAAAGACAAACAGGTCTTTGCAACTTGAGATTTGATTTGTGGGGTTTTTTTTTTTTTGCATATTTGTTTTCATTTTTCTTATTACTTTTTGAATTTACGTACAGTGAAAGTCCTTTTTTTTTTCTGTAAAGTTCTATGGGTCCTCGTTCACTTAATTTAGAGCCATGTGACTGCCACCACAATCGGGATACAGAACAGTCATATCACCTCAAATAGTTCCTGAATGTTGCCCCTTGATAGTAAATCCCTAACCCCTAGTAACCACTGATGTATCCCGATAGTTTTTTTCTTTTCCATTAAACCATATAAATGCAGGTATACAATATGTACTCTTGAGGCTAGCCTTTTCCGTTCAGCATAAGGTCTTTGAGATCTGTCCAATTTTTGCGTGAGTTGTTCATGCGTTCTTATTGCTGAGTAGTACTCCTTTGTATGGCTGCAAGGACTTCCTCCCGGTCTGTAGCTTGTCTTTTCATTGTGAAAGTGACTTTCACAGACTGCAAATATTTGATTTTGATGCAGTACAATTTATTAATGTTTTTCTTTTATTGGGCTTTTCATATCACATCTAAGAAATCTTTGCCAAGCTCAAGGCCACAAAGCTTTTCTCCTGTGTTTTCTCTGATCCATTTTGATTTTCTTCAACTCCAGGGTGTGAAGTTTAAGATGAGATGTATTATTGTTATTATTATTATAATTATTATTATTTTGCATTTGGATATTTAATTCCTCCTATGCCATTTATTGAAAATATTATCCTTTTCCATTGAATTATCTTTGTACCTTTGTGAAAAATCAATTGGCCATATTTATGTAGGTCTTTTTCTGGACTCTGTTCTGTTCCATTGATCTGTGTGTCTAGCTCTTTATTAATACTGTCTTGATCACCGTAGCTGTGTAATAAGTTATAAAACCAGCTAATTTGGAGGACTCACATTATAGAATATATATATTCTTCCTTTTCAAAATTGCTTTTAATTCCCTTGCCTTTGGAGAAGTGTCAAGTAGGAAATTGCTGCAGCTGAGGTCAAAGAGGTTGTTGGCTGCTTTCTCCTCCAGGGTTTTGATGGTTTCTTGTTTCACATTCAGGTCTTTCATCCATTTTGAGTTTATTTTTGTCTATGGTGTAAGAAAGTGGTCTAGTTTGATTCTTCTGCATATTGCTGTCCAATTCTCCCAGCACCATTTGTTAAAGAAACTTTTTTCCATAGGATGCTCTTTCCTGCTTTGTCAAATATTAGTTGGCCATACACTTGTGGGTCCAGTTCTGGGTTCTCTATTCTATTCCATTGGTCTATGTGTCTGTTTTTGTGCCAATACCATACTGTCTTGATGATGACAGCTTTGTAGTAGAGGCTAAAGTCTGGGATGGTGATGCCTCCTGCTTTGGTTTTCTTCTTCAATATTACTTTGGCTATTCAGGGTCTTTTGTGGTTCCATACAAATTTTTATTAAGAAATGATATTGTGTTTTGTCAAATGCTTCTTCTGTATCTATTGACAGGATTGTATAGTTCTTATCTTTTGTTTTATTAATGAGATTTATCACCTTGATTGATTTCTGAATATTGAACCAGCCCTGTAGCCCAGGAATGAATCCCACTTGATCGTGGTGAATAATTCTTTTTGTATGCTGTTGAATTCGATTTGGTAGTATCTTGTTGAGAATTTTTGCCTCCATGTTCATCAGGGATATTGGCCTGTAGTTCTCCTTTTGTGTGGGGTCTCTGTCTGGTTTGGGAATCAAGATAATGCTGGCTTCATAGAATGAGTCTGAAAATTTTCCTTTCACTTCTATTTTTTTTTTTTTTTTGAAGAGCTTGAGAAAGATAGGTATTAACTCTGCTTTAAATGTCTGGGAGAATTCCCCAGGGAAGCCATCTGGTCCAGGACTCTTATTTGTTGGGAGATTTTTGATAACTGATTCAATTTCTTTGCTAGTTATGGGTCTGTTCAAATTTTCTATTTCTTCCCATTAGAGTTTTGGGAGTGTGTGGGTGTCTAGGAACTTGTCCATTTCTCCCAGGTTGTCCTGTTTGTTGGCATATAGTTTTTATAGTATTCCCTGATAACTGGTTGAAGTTCTGAGGGATTGGTTGTGATAAATCCATTTTCTTTTGTGATTTTATCTATTTGGGTCCTCTCTCTCTTGTTTTTGAGAAGTCTGGCTAGGGGTTTGTCGATTTTGTTTATTTTTATTTGTTTTCAAAAAACCAACTCTTAGTTTCATTGATCTGTTATACTGTTGTTGTTGCTGTTGTTGTTGTTATTTTTGGATTCTATATTGTTTATTTATGCCCTGATCTTTATTATTTCTCTTCTTCTGCTGGGTTTTGATATTCTTTGTTGTTATGTTTCTAGTTACTTTAGGTGTGCTGTTAGATTTTATATTTGGGATTTTTCTTATTTCTTGATATAGGCCTGGATTGCAATGTATTTTCCTCTTAGGACTGCCTTTGCTGCATCCCAAAGAGTTTGGATTGTCGTGTTTTCATTTTCATTGATTTACATATATTTTTAAATTTCTTCTTTAGTTGCCTGGTTGACCCATTCATTCTTTTCTTTAACCTCCATGCATTTGGAGGTTTTCCAAACTTTCTCCTGTGGTTGATTTCAAGTTTCTTGGCATTGTGATCTGAAAGTGTGCACGGTATGATTTCAATTCTTTTGTATTTATTGAGAGCTGTTTTGTGACCCAGTATGTGATCTATCTTGGAGAATGTACCATGTGCACTAGAGAAGATTGTATATTCTGCTGCTTTAGGATGAAAAGTTCTAATTATATCTGTCAAGTCCATATGGTCCAATGTATCATTCAGGGCCATTGTTTATTGATTTTCTGTCTAGATGGTCTGTCCATTGCTATAAGTGAAATATTAAAGTCTCCTGCAGTTATCATATTCTTACTAAGAAGGTTGCTTATATTTGTGATTAATTGTTTCATATATTTGGGTGCTTCTGCATTTGGTGCATAGACATTTATAATTGTTAACTCTTCCTGATAGACAGACCCTGTAATTATTATATTGTGTCCTTCTTTATCTCTTGTTATAGCCTTTAATTTAAAGTCTAGTTTATCTGATTAAGTATGGTTACTTCAGCATTTTTTCTTACTTCCAGTAGCATGATAGATAGTTCTCCATCCCCTCACTTTCATTTTTTTTCTTAAATAGTTTATTGTCAAGTTGGTTTCCATATAACACCCAGTGCTCATCCCAACAAGTGCCCTCCTCCATGCCCATCACCTCCCTTCCCCTCTCCGCCACCCCATCTGCCCTCAGTTTGTTCTCAGCATTCAAGAATCTCTCATGGTTTGCCTCCCTCCCTCTCCTCCACTATTTTCCCCNCAGCTATGATTTGTTCTCTTTTCACAGAAAAGATAGGCCTCTTTTTCTGTGGAACTCCTATGATATGGATATTGTTTCAATTCATTGAATGATGTAGTTCTCTAATTCTCCCTTTGTGATCCAGAACTTTTTATCTCTCTTTTTCTCTGCTTCATCTTTTTCCATAATTTTATCTTCTGTTTCACCTACTCTCCCCTCTGCCTTTTCAATCCTCACTGTCACCACTCTAGTTTATTTTGCACTTCATTTACAGCTTTTTAAAAATTCATCATGACTATATTTCAGTTCCTTGATCTCTGCAGCAATAAGAGATCTGCTGTCTTCTATGTTTTTTTTCAAGTTCAGTGATTAATCGTATGACTATTATTCTAAATTCTTGGTCAATTATATTGTTTATATCTGTTTTGAGCAATTCTTTGGCTGTCATTTCTCCTGAAATTTCTTCTGAGAATTCTTCAATTTCAATCTTTTGGCTAGTTTTCTGTCTGTTATGTGTTTTAAAAGCTTGTTATGTGCTCTGCACCTGCGAGCACTACTATACTAAGGAGGGGTCATACATTGTCCAGGGTCTTGCCCTTCAGGGGGTGTTTTTGGAGAGTGTTACTTGCTCTCTGTTGTCATGACTTTGGTTACTTTATCTCCCTAATTGTAGTGACATTTTGAACCCTCCACTAGGTGTGCTTTGATTTGTTCTTTGAAGTACCCCTGGAAAGGAAAATGAACAAACAAACAAAAAGCAAGCAGAAAACAAAAACACGCAAACACACACACACACACACCAAAAACAAAAAACCAGAAATACTAGCTACAAGTAAACAACAGGGTGGAGGTGGTGCTGATGGATGAGGCCTTATCCCATATAAAGAGAGAAATGACAGGGGCGAGGAAAAAGAAAAAATAAAAATCAGACAGAGATACTCTACGGCTTACTACACACAGAGAGAGAAAGGAAAATAAAGAAGGAGGCGGGGAACATGTATCAAGAGAATGGATTAAACATGTCTGCTTAAACAAAACAACAGCCAGAGTACCCAGAGTAGAGGAAGGGGGAGGTAAGAAGGAGAAAAGGAAGGAAACCATATCTATATAAGAATTGTCCGAGAAGTAAACTAGGCAGTGCAACAGTGCTGGTCTGGGAGAGGGGCCCTCTGGTTCCTCAGTGTCAATCCTGCTCTGGTAGATGCGCAATTACCAGGCACCGAGGGGCGTGGCTTGGTGTAGGCACCCGCCTCCACTGTGGGTCCGGCTGTCTGATCCTTGAAGCCCCACCTTCTTGGTGATGGGGAGGAAAATGGCGACACTCCAGTGTCTCCTCCACGGACCAGGTATCCCAAACCACTCTAATCAAGCCGTCCTCACTTTGCTGCAGGTGCAAACGAGGCGGTTTGTCTCGCTCCGCAGACTCCGGTGCCCTGGCTCTTGGTTGGGATTTAAACTCCTGCTCTGCGCGCCCTGGTACCGGGAAAGTACCGCTCGGCGCCACCCGATCTGTGGCCTCTGGCAGGCGGGCGCAGGCAGGCTGTGTCCCGCCCCGCAGCTCTCCAGGGAGGGCATCGCTGTCTCCTGCTGCGGGCTGCGCCCCTGACCTAGCCATCCAGCCTGGCTCTGGCTCCTCGCCTCCCCAGGTGCGCCATCTGGGCAGCCAGCCCCAGGCCAGAGAAAGCCTGGCAGTTAGAGATTGGAGCTTTCTCTGTCCCGGTCTGAGGTTTTTCTCTTGTCCAGATACAATCCTTTGATTCCCCAGCCACTCTTTCTCTTCCCGTGGTCTCTCCACAGAAGGAGATCCCTCCCCTCAGTTCATTTTCTCTCTCCCAGTTCGCTATCTCGAACCTATGGGTTGTCCCGGAAGCGACTGCCTCTTTGTCTCCAGGACTCTTGAAGTTCAAAGTCCTTTAACTTCAACACTGCTTTGTTGGAGAGAGGAGGGAACTTGGGATCCCCGACTTCTCCGCCATGTTGGCCCCTCCTTTTCCAGTACTTCATGTTCTGAATATGACTTTATGGGGTAAATTCAGAAAGTTCACCTAAACTCGGTTATTTGTACTTACATAATTAGAGCCTTCCTGGTGCTCTTTGGCCACTGTGGTCCACATTGATGAGATTTTTGGGGTGATGGTGGGGTTTGTGGCATCCGGAGCCGACCCTCAAGAAAGAATTCTTGAAGATGTCTTTGGTGCACAAAGGTGATTTTATTAAAGCACAGGGAAAGGACCCGTAGGCAGAAAGAGCTCTCCAGCACACTTAAGAAAAAGAGTTATACCTAAGTATTTATTCATTTTTGAACTTTATTTTAAATGATATTTTTAAAGTTTTGTTTTTCAGTTGTTTACTTCTAATATGTAGGAATATGATTAATTTTTACATGTAACTGTGTACCCTGAGACCTTGCTAAATTCACTTATTAGTTCTAAGAGTATTTTTTAAAATAGATTGCTTCGGATTTTCTGTGTAGACAATCATGTTGTCTGTGAATAGTGAGGTTTTATGTCTTCCTTTCCAATCTATTGTTCCAACATGATATTGAATAGGGCTAGTGAGCGCAGACATCCTTGATTTGTTTAGTCTTGGGGAGAAAGTCTTCAGTCAATCATTTGCCATCAAATATTATATCAGCTCTGGGTTTCTTTTCTTCTTTCTCTTAGGTGTCTATTATCAGGTTATGGATGATTCCTTCTATTTCTAGTTTACTGATGACTTTTATCATGAACAAATGTCAAATTTTTCAAATGCTTTTTTCTGTGTATGATCATGTTTTTTTATTTTTAAAATTTATTTATTTATTTATTTATTTATTTATTTCTTTATTTATTTTCTGAGAGAGAGAGAGAGGCAGAGGAATGTAGAGAGAGAATCTTAAGCAAGCTCCACTCTCAGTGTGGAGCCTGATGCAGAGCTCTATCTCATGACCATGAGATGATGACCTGAGCTGAAGTCTGGTGCTTAACCAACCGAACCACTTAGGCACCTAAGTTCAAAATATTTTAAAACTTTTCTTGAAATTTTGTCTTTAACCCGTAAACTATTTAGAACTACGTTGTTTACAATATGAATGTGCTGAATGCCACTGAACTGTTCGCTTGAAAATGGTTAAGATAGGGGTGCCTGGGTGGCTCAGTCTGTTGAGCATCTGACTTTGGCTCAGGCCATGATCTCACGGTTCGTGGGTTCGAGTCCCGTGTCCGGCTCTGTGCTGACAGCTAGAGTCTGGACCCTGTTTCAGATTCTGTGTCTCCCTCTCTCTCTGACCCTCCCCTGCTCATGCTGTCTCTCTCTCTGTCAGAAATAAATAAAAGACATTAATAAAAAATTAAAAAAAAGAAAATGGTTAATATAGTAAGTTTTATGTCATTTGTATTTTTATCACAACTAATAAGAAATATGTTGTTTAGGGGCACCTGGGTGGCTTAGTCGGTTAAGCGTCCGACTTTCGCTTGGGTCATGATCTCACGGATCGTGGGTTCGAGCCCCGCGTCAGGCTCTGTGCTGACTGCCAGTTCAGAGCCTGGAGCCTGTTTCAGTCTGTGACTCCCTCTCTCTCTGACCCTCCCCTGCTCACGCTGTCTCTCTTTCTCTCTCCTGAAAATAAATAAAACATTAAAAAAAAAAGAAATATGTTGTTTAATTCCCAAGTACATGGAAAGTTTTCATTTGTCTTTCTATTATTCATTTTTAATTTAATTCTATCATGATCAGAGAACATATTTTGTATGATTTTACTTATTTGATAAGGTTTCTTTTATGACCTAGACTACAGTCTCTTTTGACAAAGTGTCCACAGAATGTGAAAAGAGGGTGTATTCTGAAGTTGTTGAGTGCAATGTTCCCTAAGTCAATCACATTGGTTGGTTGATAGTGTTGTTCAGTTCTATACTTCTGATTATTTTCTGTCTACTTTTCCTATCAATTACTGAAAGAAGAGTGTTGAAGTCTCCAGCTATAACTGTAGATTTGTCCATTTGTCCTTCTACTTCTACTAGTTTTTCTTTATGACTTTTGATGCTCTGTTGTGAAGTGCCTACACATTTGGTGTGCTATGCCACCTTTAATGATTGTCTAACATAACCTGTTTATTCCTGGTAATTTTTCTTGCTTTGAAGCTTGCTTTCTCTAGGATTAGTAGCCACACCACCTTTCTTTTGATCAGTGTTATCATGGTTTAAATTTTTTCTAACATTTTACTTTTAACCTATCAATATTATTATATTTCAAGTGGGTTTCTTGTAGATGGAATATAGTTTGGGGTTTTTGCCCATTCTGACAATATATGTCTATTAATTGGTGTATATAGACAATTTTTATTTAATGTAATTTTTGACGTGTTTGGACTTAGGTCTACCATTTTATTATTTGTTTTCTCCTTGTTCCCCCTTTTGTGTTCCTCTGTTTCTCTTTCCCTAACTTTTTGTGGATTATTTGAATATATCTTAGTATTCAGTTTAAATTTATCTATAGTATTTTTGATTCTTTCTCTTTGTTTTCTTTCTTTAGTGTTTGTAGGAATTACAATGTACATACTTAACATCCTGCTTAGAATTAATATTTTGCTACTTCAAATGGAATGCAGAAAGCTTACCTCTATGTAGGTTCCTTTACTCTCTGCTATTTTTGTTGTAATGTTCATAGCATTACATCTAATAATATTTTTCTTTCAACAATCATACATATCTTAAGAACTTAAGAAAAATGTAGTCTATTAAAGTGTTTATTTATGTATTTTGAAAGGAAGAGAAAGAGTGCACACAAGATGGGGAGGGGCAGAGGGAGAGGGAAAGAAAATGCAAAGGAGGCACCACTCTGTCGGCATAGGCCCCAAAGTGGGGCTTGATCCCACGACCTTGGGATTATAACCTGAGCCAAAGTTAAGAGTCAGATGCTTAACCGACTGAGCTACCCAGGCACCCTGAGAAAATATACTCTACTAAGGTTATCCAATTATTTACCATTTCTCATGGTCTTTCTTCATTCCTGAAATACTAAGTTTCTTTCTGTTATTATTTCCCTCCCATCTGAAAAACTTCTTTCAGCATGATTTTTTGAGAAAATCTCATGACAAGAAATTCTCTTTGTTTTCCTTCATCTGGGAACATATTTCTTTTGCCTTTATTTCTGAAAGATATTTTCCTGGATATGGAATTATGTGTATTTCTTTTCAACACTTTAAAGTTAACTGTTCCTTTAGTTTCTGATTTCTCATGAGAAAATCCACAGTCATTCAAGTTGTTGTTCCCTGTATATAATGTGATTTTTTTTCTCTGGCTGCTTTCAAGATTTTTTTTTAAATTGTCTTTAGAGTTTAGTAGTTTGACTGTGATGTTCCTGGGCACAGATTGCTTTGTTGATTTTGTTAAGCTTCTTAAATCTTTAAGGGTATGTATCTCACTAGCTTTAAAGAAACAATGGCTAGAACTTTCTTCAACATTTTTTTCCCACTACACTCTTTTCCTATTCTTCTGGAACTCCTGCAACAAGTTGTTAGATCCTTCTGTATTATTTCATGTGACTTTGAGGCTTTCTTACATTAAAAAAAAATCTTTTTCTTTTTTGTCGTTAATATTGGGCAATTTCAATTGATCTGTCCTTAAACTCATGGGCTCTTATCTCTTTCCTCTTATTCTTTTATTGTTCTTGTTTAGTGAGGTTTTTAAATTCATTATTGTATTTCCAGTTCTTACATTTCCCTTTGACTCTTTTTTATTCCTTCAATTACTTTACTGAGCCTTTCTAGGTTTTCATTCATTTCAACAGTATTCACCTTACAGTGTGGTTACTAACAGCTGACTTAAAGTTTTGCCTGATAATTCCAACATCTATGACATCTCAAGCTTACCATCTATTGATTATCTTTTCTGTGTGAGATATTGAGATTTCTCTGGTTTGTTCGATGCTAAGTAATTTCAGATTGTGACTGGGACATTTTGAATGTTATGAACTCTAGCTTCTGTTCACATCTTCTGGAGAATGTTGATTATTTTGTTTGAGCAGGCAATCAGCCGAGTTAGGTTCAGTCTGCAAGTTCTGACTTACCCTCTGTGGACAGTGTTTCCAGTATTAGTTTGGTTTCACAGACTTGGCAGTGTGATTTATCTACCCTCTATTTTCCCCATGAAGTAGCCAGTATAGGGTGGTAGTTTACCCCTGAGTTCAGTTCTCAAAGCCTTTGGAATGTGGTTTAGGGTCAGATCTACACATGCACAGCTCAGAGTTGAATCCAGAGGTTGATACATCATCTGATGTTCTTAAGTCTCCTCCTCTTCATCATCTCCCCAACACTTTATGGTTCCCATGGGCCTCTTCCTTCTTCTCTATGTTAAGCTGAAGCTTTGATTTCACTGTCTTTTCACATACTTCACACCACTGCATTTGTTTCTGGGGCCAAGCAGGAAAGGAAAAAGACAAGAGCAATGGGGATTTTGCCTATATTCTTGGAACCATAGTTATTTTGGTTAGAGAGGATTGTCTTCCCCCAGAATTTCAGGCACCTTCCCAGCCACTGCTATTGCTGTGGGGTTGTCTGGAGGCTGGCTGAGAAAGAATGAAGAAACCCAACAAAGAAAATCTCAGAGGTTCGCCTCCATATTCTATGATCTGCAGTAGCCTCCATTCCTGTTCCTTACACCAGCAACAGAGACCTTTTCTTGGTGCTCTGTCCTTGTCTGCATGCGGTGCCCATTTCTGTTTTCAGTCTCCCTATGAGCCCATACCAAGGAATGCTGGAAGGAGGAGCCCAAGGAAATTCAATGCCAGTTGCATGGTGCTTTGAGCTTGGTTTCCCTGTCTGCTACCATTTATTTTTCAGAGTCACCAGAGAGCTGCTCATGTGTCTTATGTGAGTTTTGAGTTGCCTCCAGTAGGTAGGACAGAGTAGAGCATGCTTACACCATCTTGAAGGGGTCCAGAGACCTTGTACGTGTGTGTTTTACATAAAATGAGAGCAACTCCATCTCCTACATGTCTGGCGAGAAGGGGAAAGGACAGGCAACTAACTTGCGTTGAGTATCACCTGTGAGCCAGCCACTGTCCCGGTGCACGAAAGCATTATTCTATGTCTTTCTGAGGACAGAGATGCTCTACTTTGTGAGTTTCACTGTATAGTTGGGGAAAATGAAGCTCAGATTAATTATTTCAAAGTCATATAGGTAATTGGTGGTAGACTGAGGATGCGTATTATGGCCTGTCTTAGAAAAATTCAGAAAGGCTTGTGAATAGCAAAATACACAGGAAAACTGAAATCTGATACCCTGTGCCCCCTCTCTCTGCAGAATGGATGAAGGGGATGCTGTGATCATGCACCCCGGGGTCCTGTGCATCATGGTGAGACTGCTGCCTCGGTTGTACCATGAAGACCACCCCCAGGTATTTGTTGATGAACACACATGTTTGTCTTTTTCACATGACTGATCATTTAGGCTCCTTCTGGCCAAACTGTTTTCTTTTCTGCTTTTGCCCTCAATACCCTGCATTAGCAGAGCCACCCTTGCAAAGCACCCTCTGCAGGGGAGATTCAGTATGTCTACGACCCTTGACTGGGTTCTGCACACCCTTCCAAGGCCATTTAAAACAGGTCATTTCTGATGGCAAAGTGACCTTCTACAAACAACAGCTGAACAGATATGAGTTGAAATGATTCAACCTTCATGAGGCAAGTCGTGGGTGCTAAAGACAGCACTGGGCATTGGTGGGGGCAGAGTCCTTTGCCTCCCATCTAGTCATCCATCCTGTGGATGCTGGCTCTGATCCTAGCTTGGTGCTTTGTGCAGGACATGCCAGGCTAACAAGATGGACATGGTCCACGGATCCTGCGTCCAGGATGGGGACCAAGAAGTGGTACCAGTGCAGACAGGCTAAATAAATAAGCTCACAAATAGATATACAATTACAAATTGTGGCAAATGATAATAATGGGGGAAAGAGGATGCTGAAAAAGAATAACGGGAATGGAGGTGGGGGAAGGCCTAATTCAATCTAATTTAGAGGAAAGGGTAAAGGTCAGGGAAGCCATCTTCTAGATGATGACATTCAAGCTGAGCCCTGAAAGATGAGTAACAATTAGCCAGGCGGGAAGGAGTCTGCTGCAGGCAGCTGGAGTGGGAGGAAAGGGGGAGAGTGGGGAATGTGCCAGATGGGACAGGCAGAGGAAGACTGGAGTCTTGTTGAAGTATGGAGGTCTATCTCAAGGGCAGCAAGAAGCATCTCTCAAGTGAGTGGATGGTGACTCTATCAGGTTTTTGTATCAAAAACATCTCTTTGGTTGTTGCACGGGGAATGGCCTGGGAATGGGGACAGAAGTTAGAGGGCCATGTCTGCAGTACCACACTGGTGGTGGCTCAGGTAGGGTGGTGTCTGGGTCAGTGTGAAGAGAGAAGAGAGATCGAATCCCAGGGCCCTGAGATGAATGGGTCCAGGGAGCAGGAGGAGGAAATCAAAGGCAACCCTCAAGTTCCTGTCCTGGGAGAACAAAGGGCCCTATTGCAGGATGAAAGGATTGAGCCACAGAACAAGACAATTCTTGAGTAAGTACACTCCATTTGGAGAAGAAGTACTTCAGAAATTCTGAGGAAGAAACTGGCAGAGTCGAGGAAGACCTGGAGAATTCACACTTCGATTAGCAGCAGATGGAAGGAAATGAGTAGAACGGAGCAGCCAGGCATCGTGCTGGACCCTTTCCTGGCTCATTTGTCCTCACAGCAGTTTTGTCTGGAGTATTATTGTTTCCGTTTTCACCAGTGGGGAAACAGAGGCTCAGACAATTTAAATGACTTTGAAGGATTCCCAGTTGGGGGACCTGGTATTAAATGTCGTCTTACCTGGCGGCAGGCCTCCTGGTCTGTTCCCTGTACAGCCCCGGCTTCCTTAGGACAAATGAGGGGTAAGGGGTGCAGGCCCAGCTTTGCTTTGTCTAGGACTTAAAAAGGAAGTGGTGTGTTCTAGGAAGAAATGACAACTAGTGACATTCTTAATCACAGCCTGCAAATGTCAATGACCTGGTGAAATATTTTAAGTCTTCCGAAATCAGTGAGAGAAGTAGAGTCAGGGAGCAAAAGCCTTGATGTGTAAGGAAGGGAACTATTTTCACTGAGGCAGTTCTGTAGTATTTGATACAGGGTCAAAAAAAAAAAAAAAAAAGGAGGGGGCTGACCTGGTTCCATGCCTTTATGTCCCTTTGTAACTGGAGTCTTTATTCTGGTTCTCATCCCTTTGCTGAAAAATGACAATGAAATGAATATCAAACCAATGAATAGAGAAACATGTCATAATGAAATGGAATGCACTTTATATTTTTCAACATTTATGGAAAAGCAGCAGGCTGGGATAAAATGGGTCTGATAGTTTGTGACACATCAACAGATAACTAAAGAAACAACTGCCAAGTTAACAAACCATGTCATTCCTTCTATGGTGTGTGTGGGATAGGAATTTAGACGGGCACAACAGGGACATCTCTCTGTGCCACGTGGTGGTGGGTGGGATGGACCATTGAAGATGTCTTCTTTACTCATATAGCTGGTGCCATGCAAGGCTGGCTCCAATGGCAGGAGGCTCCCGAGCTGGGGCACATGTCTGGGACCTTGGTTTGAGCTGTTCGTAAGATCCTGGGTTCTCCTCCATGGAGCCTTCTCCATCTGGCCTCTACTCTGTGTCCTTCCAAGTGCATCCTCCAGCCAGCCACATAGTAGCTCAGAGTCACAAAGGCACAAAAGCAGAAGCTGCCAGTCCTTCCAAAGGCTTAGGCCTTGAATAAGGCAGCTTGGCTTCCATAGCATTGGTCTACTGGTCAACTCGGTGGGAAGGGCCATATGCCTTCTCTACTGATGTGAGGGGTTGAATGTGTGTATAGGACAGAGGGAATTGTTGGGAGTCATCTTTTAAGACCAATGCCTACTTGCCTTAAGCATTAAGTAGCAGATAAAAATATTTGACCCCCAAATAGAATGTCCTCTAATTCTTTAAATGTAGTCTAGCCATTTAGTTATCTCAAGTATGGGAGTTTACTTTCTTTACCTTGGCATTCAAGATTGGCCTGCCTGGAGCATTTTGGAAACGGAATACACACTCAGGGCTACCACTATGCTAAGAGTGTTGTTTCATCAATATTCATAACAGCTCATTCCAGTACTCTAGAATCTCCCCATTTTGCAGGTGCTTGAGGCCCAAGAAAGTTCTAGGGTCAGGGGCTGGTGAGGAGAGGTCTGGAACTCACTTCCAGGACCCAAGTCAAGAGGTACTTGATGATGGGTCTCTTCATCCTTTGAAGCTCTTGCAGAATGTAGGATCATGCATTATTGGCCTTGTACATTTTTCCAGGTGCAATGACTTCATTGTGAGGATGTCTGGCTTCCTTAGCTATATTTCCAACCATGGAATGGATTTGCAGTGAGAACAACCAAGCCAGTGGTTTGAGTGGCCTTAGCAGTCAAGGGGTTGCTGGTGGAAGTGTTGTGCGAAACTCCACCACAGCGATGACCAGTGATGTGATACAGAGCAAAAAATGGCCTGTGTTTCATCTCCTAGTGCATGGAAACTGTGTGGATGAGCCTGACTTTCAGATCCACCCCAGGAGTTGTCACCTTAATGTACAGAATGGAATTCTACCCCTCTGTGTGTGATGGCGATCAGACATATTAAGTATGCAAATGAGAATTCCATTTGTTAGGATTCTTTTTCTCTATTCAAGTCACAATATGTAATTTAAGGAAAAGTCTACTTCTCCCTCACTCTCTCAAACATGCAAATGAAATGTAGTGGTGCGTTTTCTCAGATATTTGCTGCAGATGCCAAATCAGCAGCCGTTAAAAGTTGAATAATTACAGTAATTAATTTCTGAAAGGGGGGATGGGAAACCTCATAACAATCAATAGAACAGTAAATTGAATGAGAAACAAGACCACACAGGAAAATGCTGGAACAGAAAGAGCTACAGGACTGCATCTTTGGCACAGGAAGGTGCAGTAGATGGCAGTGTTACTAAGAGGATGGAATGTGAGTTTCCTCCTCTCCCTTTAGGTGCGCCTATGCTTCCCAGCATTACACTCAGAGCCACCTTCCTCAGATGCTCTTCCTGCCTCATGGCTGAGAAACTGATGGCTTTCCAAGGTACAGATGTCTTTACAGGGGTGATCACTTAAATAACTACACATACAGGGTACCTGATTTATTTCTAATCATGGCCACAGAAATTTGTTTTCCTCGCAGCCAAGAGGTGTCTTTCCCTGCCCTCCAAAATGCTAGCATGTGAGCTGCTTTTGGAAAGATAATCCAGCTGGGTTTTTTGTTGTTGTTGTTGTTGTTTTGTTTTGTTTTGTTTTGCCTCCTGTGTCATTGCCAGTATTAAAATTGGACTGGGGAAATTCAACTGTGACTGTTGCTGTCCTAAACGCAAGGCAGACACGGAGTCCAGCTCAGTTCTCTGGGAGCTGAGTTGGCCTCAGAAGGAAGCAACAGATGGGAAAGAAGCCACTTTCCCTTTCTAGCTACTCAACAGCCACAAAGGTCTCGCTATGGGGACGTGGCTGTGGGTCAGAACTCTGCCCAGTCCTGCAAGGGCTCTCTGGTTCCCAGCATCACTCTGCTTCCATCAGGACTGCCTTTTTGCAGTCCCTAGTGGGGGGTATTTGCTTGTGCTCATAAGTGTAACTCAGAGGGTGGGAAGCCAGATCCAGTTTCACAGAGGTGGAACTCAGAGTGTGATGGAGCAACCAATGGGATGCCCATGCGACTGTGACGAATTACTCAGCATCTTCTAGATGCTGCTGGGGATTCAGAGATGAATGTCACAGGAGCTCACGGTCTGGGTCAAGGGTGGCTGGGAAGAGAAGTGTAGAAGACAGCAAGACCACACCCTGATGACTATAACAAAGGTTTTCCCACCGGGCCTTGGGACAGAGGGGAGGGAAAGCCACAGAGAGTTGGGGATATGGCTGGAGCCTGGAGCCAGGCTTTAAAGCAAAGATTTGCCTGTGCCAGATCAGGTGGAGGAGGGAGGGAAGAGGAGAAGCCCATCCACAGATAGAGGCATACTTGAAGATGTCTGTTTGGGGACTTTGAGTAGTTCAGCTGGGCTAGGATAGACCATGTGGGTAGAAAGGCAGTGCGTGGGGCTGCAAAAGTCAGTCAAAATCACACCACGAGGGGCTCTGAACACCATGCTAAGAGAATTGAACTTTATTGGGTTATCATCCATCATCATCATCATCATCATCATCACCTGTACCACAATCCTTAGTGAACACCTACTATATGAGAGTAGATTTCAAACTCTGAAGACAGCAAGATTTCATTTCATTTCATTATTTTATTTTATTATTATTTTAAAATATAATTTATTGTCAAATTGGTTTCCATACAACACCCAATGCTCATTCCCAGACAGAAGGGTTTCAGATCTCAGCTCTGCCACTTAACAGTCACACAGCTATGGGAAACGACTTCACCTCTGTGACCTTATCTTTCTTTGCTGTAGTGTGGGGGGTAATAATATCTTCCTTGTGGCTTTATTGTTAAGGATGAAACGGAGCAATGCACGAGTGCTCAGCATGGTGAGCAGAGCATAACATGCACTGCAGCATGGGAAACACTTGCTACGTGGTGGAAATACCACAATTGGGTGTCAGAAACTCTACAAGCATTTTATCATTTAATCATTATAATACCCGACAAGGTGGATATCAGGATTCCCACTTTGCTAATGAGGACTTGAAACTTGTAGAAACTGAGCGACAGATTTAACATGAATGCTAGGTGGCAGATGTCCATGATTCCAGGCTCCTGGACCTCCTGCCTCTGTGCTAAGTGGCCTTTCCCGCGTGGACGCGATAACCGTGGGAGGCTGTTGGAAATCAGCAACATGGTCAGACCTGGATAGTAGAGAGGCTGTGGTCTACAATCAGTCAGCAGCGCAAGTCACTGTTGGGTGTGTTCAATTCTACTGTTCTAATTCCTGTGCAGCCTGATGGGACAGAACAAAGGGCAGGCTCAGGGCTGCATCTGTCTATCAACTCCTTGTACCTTAATTTGGAAAAGGGTGCCATTTTCTGGAATTAGCCTGCATTTCAGACACATTGAACTAATCATATAGGTTTCAAATAACTAAAATATTGACAGCATTAATAGCGCTGGGTAGCATCGTGTAAGGGCAGGCTATTTTAAAAGAGCCATTTCCTCCAACGAGGAAATGGGTAATGGGTAAAGTAGGAGTCTCATTTTGTTAAATTATGACACATTAGAATTTCCAAATATGTTGAATTTTAGGCGACCTATGCTCTTTCATACTGAAACCCAATCCCCCCGGATTTCTATTGTTTCTAAGTGAGAAAAATCTCAGTCCTAGTCAGAATCCAGTTTACTTTTTAGGGCAACCTCTTAAATAGAGCAAATAGACATAATCTCACATGATGACAAAGAGAATCAAAAGCAGGACACAATGAATGTAGACTGATGGATTAGAAGTTACTTGGATGGGAAGACCTCTGGCCCAATTATCAAGTGACCTTGCCTCTAGTCCCTTTTACTGTCATTAGCTCCACGACAGATGTAGGCTGCTTCCTGTCTCCACACCTCAGTTTCAGCTACTCAGATCTGGCCTGGATCACAAGGGTTGCAAACTTAATGTCTTGGACCAAGGAGATAAAGGAAATGAATAGGTATAAATAATAGGAAGTGCTGAGGCCTGTGGCTATAGGGAAGGGTCTTTGTCCTACCTAAAGGCACTTTCCCTTAACTAGGTGGAAATAAAGCAGGAGGAAAGCCAGACTATGCCCACTAAACAGAACACTTTTATATGCCATCAGTTTAGGACCCTTATGAGATCTAAATTCCCTTCCTTATGATGAGTGCATGGCACCGTTAAAATTGTAGGCTTTGGAGTAAGACCTGGGTTGAGTGCCAGTTCTGACACTCATTAGCTATGTGACCTTAGGAAACTGATGTATCTTCAAGTCTCTGTGTCCCCTTATAATATTTCCCCATTGGGAAAAGTAGTGGAGAGTGTAGTTGTAAAGTATAGTACCTGGCACACAGTATCTGCTCATCATACACTGGCTCCATTTACCACCACACCCTTCTCTTCTAGCTTTGGCAGTCTGTATTCCTAGGACTCTGAGTCCTGGCATATAAGAAATTTGGAAAGAGTAAATGTAAGATAATACATCTTAGGTGTATTTCCAACTGGCATTTTACTATTGTTAAATTAATAACAGAGAATTGGTGTTGAGGTGCGTGTTACAGTCTACTTAGGAATCAAAAGGCTGAGTCCTCTCTTTTGCCTGTTTTGTATTCAATCTATGACCTGGGTGAAACTTGAAGGGTAGATGGCATAAAGCTGGGATGAGGAGTTACCCAAGGGATGACAAAATGGGGCTGTGAAGGGTTTCTACCAGCCTGAAGAATGGATCAGAATCCCAGTGGCTCAAAACTGAGCAGAGATGATCAAGCCTGTGCTCATGTCTCAGTGCACATATCCACTGGGCGGGGAAAGAAGAGAATATGTGAGAGTCTTAGGGGGTTTAGTGCAAGGTCAGTAATTGTCCCAAGTGGGGTGAGGATACTGCTATGATGAGTTCTACTTCCTGCTATATTTATAGAATTATAGTGCCCAGTTTGAGGGAGGTGGTAGTCCCATGACCACTTAACATCTCTGTTTGTCCAGAGGTGAGAAGCCAGGATGGCAAGGGATCTGAAAATCCTCTTTAGTCATGCAAGGAATAGTGAATAGATTTAAGGGTGGGTGGCTTAGAGAGAAAAGACATTGGGGAAATGAGAGCTGGGCAAATACTTCTTGGTCAATTAGTGGTAGAACAGTAGAATTCACACACAAAGACCAGTTAGTCAAGCAGCAAATTATTTGGGCTTAATAAAAGGGCATCCTTGTCCAGACTGGCTGGGCAGCTGTGGAGGTAATGAGCAGATCTGCACTGGGGGTTCCAAGTGGCTCAGAAATGTGGCTGTCGGTGAGTTACATATATGTGAGACTCCACCTGGCTTCTCAAGATGGCAGAAATGGTCAAATTACTGTGTACCAGTTACTAAATTCAGATGATCCCAGTGTGGGGCAGAGCCATGAGCACTTAGTATTTCCTGTAAGTTTTGAGAGGCTGGCCTAAGACAAGATAGGATAGGCAGGCACCCCCTGCCTAACCCATAGAGTCACCAGTGTCAACTGGTTTTGCCTTTAAAACCCAGAGCTAGCCAGTGCTCTGCAAGCTTCAATACCTGGGGGCCTGGGAGGCAGCGATTGCAGTGATAAAGTGGCCTCTGTAGCGGACCTTCTGTTTCAGATTCCTGGCCCTCCACCACGTAATCTCAGCAAGCCATAATCCCCCTGGCCTCAGTTCCCTTATCTGTAAAATGGGGTAATAATAGCAACTAGCTCATGGTGTTTGAGGATTAAATGAGCCAGTATATGAAAGCACTTAGAAGGGTGAGCCTTCAAATAGTGAGTGGGCAGTGACCTTAGCTCCCATCACCAGCCACGGAGCCCGTGAATGGAGTAGGTGTGTACTCTTGCTCTTGTACTGAGCTGGTACGATGTACAGTGGTTGTGTAAACCAGATCCTCGGTTGGAAGGAATCCTACCACTATTAGGGGGGAAGACCACGACTAAGAAAGGTTAATATCCTGAAAACACCTGCATTCTATGAGATAAAAGCACTTTCCCCACAAACAATATACTAGGGAGGTACGTGTTTTCATTATTCTCATTTTAAAGCTAAGGAACTAAGGCCTAGGGAGAATAAGGAACCAGCCCAAGTTCACCCATGAGTTAGCGTCGAATCAGCATGAGAACCTAGCTGTGGGTAGATTTTGTTGCCCTGTGCCTAGAAGGTGATGGAGAGGGAATGTCTATCTGGAAGGTCAGAGATGGGTCAGAGGAAGGTCAGGAACAACACGCCAGGCCTTGGGCCACAGTTTGCTTGTGAATCAATCCCTCATCTCTACAAGAGACTGTGTACTCTACCATCTTCTCCCAGGAATCTCCTCCGGACAATCGTGGATGGTAATCTGTTAGCAATAATAAAAAATCTGTTTTAAAAGTATCTCTAAACAAAGTCGTGTCAGCCCTTTACTTTGGCTAAAGCACCGGAGACACTCAGGGTAAGTTTATGCCTCCTTTTCTCAGGGGGAGGAAGCCTGCAAGGAAGGCCTGGCCACCGGCGGGAAGGGTGTTGGCTGGGGGGTGGCGCTGGGCCCCCTGCAGCCCTGCGTTGGGCTCCACTGCTCACCCGATCCAGCCATCATGCAGTGAGGGCATGTGTGTTCAAGGGGACGGCAACTCTCTACGGATGGTTCTGGCTCCAGGCTGTGCAGGCTGCCTCCTGGACGGATGTTTCCAGGCTGGTTTCCCTGGTGGTGTCCTCACGGCTGACGAGACTCTTCACGGGGGAGGGCATTGGGTGCTGGGCATGAGTCAGCCCCGCCGACAAAGGCCCGTGATCACCAGCCTTTCCCTGAAAGGCCATGTGCACTTTCACCCCTTGATCTTTGCACATGCTGTTGCCTCTCCCAGAAGGACCATTTTCTCTGCTGGCCTGGCTCTCTCTTCATTGTCTTTCAACACTTAGTTGGCACATCATCTTTTCTGACCACTCTTAGCCCTCTGGGTTAGATGCATCTCCTATGTTCTAGAACAGCCTGAGCCCTTGTGCTTGCACTTACTGGGCAGCTATTGCATTTGAGGCAGAGACAGGTGCTAGGGTGACAGTGGTGAAGAGTCATTATCTCAGGCAGCAGTTCACAGTGTGGTGGAGACAGGGAGTGGTAGAAATCTATCTATCTATCTATCTATCTATCTATCTATCTATCTATCTATCATCTATCTATCTATCTATCTATCTATCTATCTATCTATCTATCTACTGAGAGAGCTGTCAGAGTGTAGCATTTATTTATTTATTACTTAAAAATATTTTGCTTTTAAAAAATTTTTTAGAGATATTAGAAGTATTTCTTTATTTTATCTTTGTTACATAGGTTACCATGGAAATGGAAGGGGTTATAACAGAGAAAAACAGAGAAGATATGGTACTATTGGGAATTATAATGACTACTTAAAATATTTTAAATTTATTTTTGAGAGAGAGAGAGAGAGAGAAGAGTGAGTGGGGGAGGGTCAGAGAGAGTGGGAGACACAGAATCCGAAGTAGGCTCCAGGCTCTGAGCTGCCAGCACAGAGCCTGAAAAGGGCTTGAACCCACAAAACTGTGAGATCATGACTTGAGCTGAAGCTGGACGCTTAACTGACTGAGGCACCCAGGTGCCCCAGAGTGTAGTATTTATGATTGAAGTATGGACAATATTATTTGGGAAAATCAGAAAAGATTTCTTAGATGAGAGAATGTGTGAATTGTCTCTTGAATAATAAGTAGGAGCTCAGCATAGGGAGGAGGTTGGAAAGGGCATTCCCAGCTTCGGGCATTGGTCAAAAATGGCGTGCCCATTTGGCAAAGGGAGCGACTATACGACTATACTAGGGCAGGAGATGAGGTACGCCAAACGGGAAGATGAAGTAAAGTTGGAAAGAGATAAAAACCTTATAAATAGAAGATCCTGGGCTTCTGTTACCAGGCAGCATTGGCCATCACATGCATGAACTTGTGAAAGAAGCAGAAGGTTTGGAGCAGGCACCCGTATGCATTTACGTCTTAGTTGCAAATCTGTTCAAGTGTATCAATGAAAGTGCCTTCAGACATGGGTTTTACTGATTCGGTGGGAGTGGACCTCTTACACATAAACCAAGATCACAAACTCCCACACCTATAAGGCCACATGGACACTACAAATGAGTCTATCAGGCTGATGGGGACTGTGGCAAAAGGGCAAGTTTATACCCCTATATAGAAAGAACTAATTGTAAGTAAGCAAAGATAACGTTCAACTTGTCAAATGAAACCCATCTGTGGGCCCTACTTACCTGTGATATCTCTGAAGAGCTGAGGTCACTTAAATAAGATCATGTCTTTTTCAAAATCATCAAAGAACGTTTCCACCAAATTGGAATAAGTGACCAATCCCAGTTTGAGTAGTTCAATAGAACTCCCTTTTCTTTCAAGTGTGCGGGGGAAGCACAGTGTCCTGATGGTTTTTGCATCTACCTCAGGACACACCACGGACCGATGGGCCCAAAGTCATGGAGGAGCCCCGCCCACCATGACTTAACCCTCACTGGGCTCTGGGACCTTATTAATCTGGACCAGGAGAGAAAGAGGGGGAGAGAGATAAAGAACAAGGATAGACTTGAAGGCTTGACTGTTACGTGGATAAAGTAAAAAACTCCTACTGCCCCGCAAATCGCTCTGTGATAATTTGCCTTGCGGGCCCAGCCTGTCGGCCAGTCTGGTGACCCTGCACACTCACCGTGGAGTCCTAATTGAACCACCATCCCCTAGCCTACATTGGAAATAATATGCGTTAGGAAAATCAATCCATTTGGTGGGGGAGAAACCAGACTTGTTTCCTGCTACTGCTCATATTTTCACTAAAACCCCATTTTTACTGGAACCAACATTGAAAAAAACCAGCACATTTTATTCAAAACAAGGCAATATTGGTATTGACAGAGCTGCAGTGATAATGAGGACGATCAATTTTCCCTCTTCCATTATGGGGTATTGAGCAATTTTGGAGTAAACTTGTGGCACCATTAGACAAGATTAGCACTTCTCCCTTTTGAAAACTTCCATGTTTTCCTTCCTTCCTTTCTTTCTTCTTTCTTTCTTCCTTTCTTTCTCTCTCTCTCTCTTTCTTTCTTTCTTTCTTTCTTTCTTTCTTTCTTTCTTTCTTTCTTTCTCTCTCTTTCTCTCTCTTTCTCTCTCTCTCCCTTCCTTCCTTCCTTCCTTCCTTTCTTTCTCTCTCTCTCTCTTTTGTTTTTTTGCATATTTGGAATTTAAGTAGCTTTTCTCTGGTGGATAAAGAAGAAAAAAAGCAAACAACAACAAAAGAAAGCCAAAACTCCCTGAAGTGAATTAGTGAAGTGCTGGTAATAAAACTGGAAATGTAGACATTTCTTTTTAATTCTTACTAATAATACATTGTGAGGTTATTTTTACATCTTGCTTCATACAGACTGTCTCCCCAACTTTCACCCCAAATTAAAAGACTGCAGGTACCAAACAACCCAGGTTCTGGGAGAAGGAAACTTCAAGGCAAGGGGGTGCAGGCTCCCTTTTTGTTCCAAGAGGAATGAAGAAGAGGAAAGGCAGAGATGCCGGTCCTATGAGATGCAGGGAGAGACACTGAAAATTGCAGAAGAAAAGTCTGGGGAAGGGACTTAAGGAGGTTGGGCAGATTTCCACGTGGAGGAGCACCGCAAAGTGAAGGTGATGGAATCATTTAGCACAAATGAGTTTTGCATTTCTACCTTCTGTCTCTGGCCCCCTTTGGGCTACACATTGCCTCTCCCAGTTGATGCTGGCTGTGTCAATACTGCAGAGACAGAGAAGGGGCTGTCTCCGTCTCTGCAGGCTGCTATAACAAAATACCACAGACTGGGAGGCTTATAAACAACAGGCATATATCTTTCTCTCGTAGTTCTAGAGCTGGAGGTCCAAAAGCATGGTGGTGGCAGATTCAGTGTCTGGTGGGGGCCCCCTTTCTCACTGATGGCTCTCTTCTTACTGAGCTTTATACAGCACAAAAGAAGAGAAGCCTCTCTGGGATCCCTTTCATAAAAGCACTAATCCCGTTCATGGGGGCTCCGCCCTCATGACCTAATCACTTCCCAAAGGCCCCACCTCCGAATACATGGCATCGGAAATTAGGGCTCAACGTGTGGATTCTGGGGACACAGACATCCAGCCCATTGCAGACACCTTCTTCTCCCAATGATGAGATCTTCCTTTGGCATCAGTAATGTTGGCAACATGGGGACACTGCATTTCAGGATGACAAAATCTTGCCTGGGAGCAAGCCCCCTGAAAAAGCATTCTAATGTGGTTTAAATTTTAAACTAAAATTAAGATAGTCTAAACTTTTAAGTTGGAAGTATGACTGAAGATAGGGTAAAGACGGAAATACTACTAAGTGCCATGAGTTTGTGGCAGGAGCTCTAGCGATGTGCTCCTGGAAGGAGGAGGGGAGGGTAGAGGGAGAGCTGTGTGATCCCTTCATTTTTTATTATGTTTTAAAAAAAATTTAAATGTTTATTTATTTTTAATTTTTTTAATGTTTTATTTATTTCTGAGAGAGAGAAAGAGAGAGAGAGAGAGAGAGAGAGCGTTAGCAGGGGAGGGTCAGAGAGAAAGGGAGACACAGAATCTGAAGCAGGCTCCAGGCTATGAGCTAGTTGTCAGCATAGAGCCCAACGCGGGGCTCGAACCCATGAACCGTGAGATCATGACCTGAGCCCAAGTCCAATGCTTAACTGACTGAGCCATCCAGGTGCCCCAAAGTTTATTTATTTTTGAGAAACAGAGACAGAGTATAAGCAGGGGAAGGGCAGAGAGAGAGGGAGACACAGAATCCAAAACAGGCTCCAGGCTCTGAGCTGTTAGCACAGAACCTGATGCAGGGCTTGAGCCCATGAACTGTGAGATCGTGACCGGGCTGAAGTCCAACGTTTAACTGACTTAACCACCCAGGCACCCCTCTTCATTTTTTTTTTTAATCTAAGAACTGGTGATAAATAGTGTAAATATGTGTCCAAAATACATTTTATTTTTATTTTTTTATTTTTAAAAAAATTTTTAATGTTTTATTTATTTTCAGGAGAGAGAGAGAGAGAGAGAGAGACAGCGTGAGCAGGGGAGGGTCAGAGAGAGAGAGAGAGAGACACAGACTCTGAAACAGGCTTCAGGCTCTGAGCTGGCAGTCAGCACAGAGCCCGATGCGGGGCTGGAGCCCACAAACTGTGAGATCATGACCTAAGCGAAAGTCAGACACTTAACCGACTAAGCCACTCAGGCGCCCCCGAAATACATTTTAATCCTTAAACATATATGTTACTAAACAGTGTCTGTGGTCTGTGGTCTGTGGAACAATGCATCTTATTAATTTCTGTCCCTTAGTGATACAAGCATGCCCTTGATCGCTGTGGGCAGAGTGTTCCCAAATCCCTGCATATGTGAAGAGGAGATGGGAAGTGAGGCGATCCTGATCATGGGGTCTGGAATCAAAGCCGGGCTGTGCTGTACTATGTGGCCTGGACAGTGCACTTCTCTGGGCTCAGTTTCCTCATCTGTAAAATGGGGAGAGTAATAGTACCTCCTTCATAGGGGTCCTCATGGGGGTTGTATAATCTATCCATGTCAAAATGCCGAGACTAGGGCCTGGCACATCCTGGACACCCAGGAAATATTCTCATCCCAGGGTAAAATTTGACCCCCACTGTGGATGCCAGGCTTGGATTCCCTTCCAAATCCAAGACTTCGTGAAATGCATGAGGGGCTGAAGGGAACCCCGCCCAACCAGACACTGTAAATCCTCTGCTATAGCTCCTTTCTTACTCTGCTGAGACTATCCCCCTCACCTGTCCTGCCTGTAGCCTGTGACTGCCTTGATAGGAGAGACGGTGTCTTGTTCATCTTGAAATGCCTAGAACTTTACCCAGAGCCTGACATTGAAGAGGCCGTCAATACTTGTTTGAGGCAGAGGGGGAAGAAGGCAAGCAGGGAAGGACTCCAAGAAAGCTTTCTTGTGTGTGTGTGTGTGTGTGTGTGTGTGTGTGTGTGTGTGTATCAGAAGGTCTGTGACTTGATGGGAGGAAAGCCAGTCATCATTAGAAGGAGATTATTATTCAAATTAGTGCCTTTTGTGGTTACTCCTGGCTTTGTACTGGTGGCCTAACCTAGACATGATCTATGTTGTCAGAGGTCTCTTTTCTTGAAACCAAAAGCTAGGCCAAAGGTGTGCAATCTGTAAAGCATCCTGGGGCCTCAAGTCGGGTTCCTCAGAAGTGGAGCCCAAGGCAGTGTATACGTACATCAGATCCATCAAGGGAGGGATTCAGGGAAAGGGGAGTGAAGGAAGTAGGATGATGCTTAGGAAGAAACTGAGTGAGGACTTGCTGTCAGTTGAAGTCCAGCATCAGCCTGAGCCCACAGGGCAGGCTCTGAGGCACGAACTGCACCGCCGAGGTTGAAGGGTGTGGCCTCATTGGCTCTGGTCTCGTGTGTGTGTGTGCACGCATGTGCATATGGTTTATAGATGTGTGTATGTTTGCATGCATGCGTGTGTGAGCATGTGCGTGTATGCATGTCCACAAATATGTATAGCCATGTGGGCATGTATATACATGCGCGTGCATGCGCACACCCACGTATGCATGCTCGTATCTACATAGGTGCTTGTGCAAGCATGTGTGCATA
Organism: Crocuta crocuta; assembly: GCF_008692635.1. Lineage (NCBI taxonomy): Eukaryota > Metazoa > Chordata > Mammalia > Carnivora > Hyaenidae > Crocuta > Crocuta crocuta. Next base: position 9,388,366 of record NW_027533256.1, read on the forward strand.
CACATTTGAGTATATATGCATGAGAAAACATGCATGGGGGGGTACGTAGCCCCTGGACAGGGCAGCTCCCAGTTAGGGAAGGGCAGTCCTCTAGAGAAGGGGTAGCTGTGATGGGTACACTCACCTGGAAAAGGAGGTCTGGGGGAGGCTCCCACAGCATCCAGTGCAGGAAAATTCCATTACGTTCTAACTGGTATCCCTCTTACTTTAGACAACATGCTATACAACAGTAAAAGAGAGTGTGGGCAGCCCTGAGAGTTTTTGTAGAGGAATTCCCCACTCCACCCCCACCCCCTCCAGACTCTGCATACCCACAGAGGGCTGGGAATTCCAGGGGCTTATATTTGTACGAAGGAAGGAAGATTGCAGAAACAATGTATTTGGCTCAGATATTTGCTGAGCTGACTCTATGCGCTCTCTTCTGCGGACCTCAGGGACATGAAGATACTGAAGGGACTGGAAAAGTAGTAAGGGTAAGATGAGAGCACAGCTGTCCGTGTCTGAGAGATGGATAAAGGAGAGTTGGAAGGCATGTGGGGATGACAGTCAGGGCCTGAGGACAGGCGTCGGAGAGCGCTTCACACAGGAGCAGCGACTAGAGCTGGCATGGGCGCCGAGCGCTGCCTGGTCCGGCCACAGTCAGTCCGCAGGGGCACTGCCTGTGGGCCTGCCTCCCTGGGGCACTACATCCTCTGTGCCAGGGGATGAGAACTCAAATGCAAGACTGCTCCATGAGTTAGGCCCGTGGGGGCATTGGGCCCACCAGAGGCCCAGCCACTGCCCAGGACTGCAAACCCGTCTGACCCCGGTCTTCCTACGTTTTGAGAGGAGCCATGTGCCTGGACTTTGATGTGAAATCTCCAAACCTTTAAATGTTAGCAATTAATTCAGAAACTGCTTAAACATCATTAGGGGCAGATGCGGCCTCTCGCTGGCCGGCTTGCAGTCTCTGCTTTAAGCCTCTACCTCGTTGGCAGCTGACCTCAGTGGCCTCCATTCTCCCCCAGACCAGCCTCTGGACCTCCCATTGTACGAGATGAGGGCACATCTGAGAACCCCAAGAGAGGCGCAGTACAGTGAGGACAGGCTGTGTGGATGCAGGTGCCTGGCCCCACAGACGATTCGAGGCCTGGGTGAGGGCCTATTGAAATTGCCCACAAAATATCCTGACCTGCAAGGCTCATTGCTTCCTTTTGCTCTCTTAGCTTTCCCAGGAGATCCAGTGCTCTTTGGCCGGTCATATCCAGTCCCTGGTGAAATCAGAGAAGAACCGTCAGGTCATGTGTGAGGCGGGGATGCTTAGGACCCTCATGGCCACCTGCCGTAGGGCCCTGACCACCAGCACCAGCCCCTTGCACTCAGGCCTCATCAGGATTTTTGAAAAACTTGCCTCACAAGCCATCGAACCAGACGTGTTAAGGTACCGTGTGCCATGCAGTAAATACTGCTGAGCCGCTGGCAGCCGTGCTCAGGCCCAGTGGACAGCAGGAGTACATGGGACAGGGGTCCCCGTGCCCCCCCTCGCAGCACCCCTGTGCAGGGTATGGCCCTTCCCAGCACTGGACACTGCGAGTCCAGCAGGAGCCCTGGGTCCATGCAGGCAGTGGGGAGCCCTCAGAGCAGACATAGCCCCTCCCATGGAGCCATGGTCCTTGGGAGAGGGGACAGCAGTCAGAGGGTCCTGCAGACACACAATAGCATCGTGAGGACTGCTCAGTGGATAACGCCAAAGCCACGGGAACTGAGAGGGGTAGGGGCGGGGGCTGTAAGGACTTCACTGCTCAAGGGGCGAGGCTGTAGGAGCCAGGCTGGTGTGACGAGCAGTGGCCGAGACTCCTGACAAGGAGAGGGACAGAAGGAGTGCTTCCTTGTATCCCATGGGAGCCTTCCTGCTGGCACCCCCTCCATGAAGCCCCCTGTTTCCTGGAAAGATGCACAGAGCAGACATAAAACAAAGCAGGACAAATTCCTTCTCCCTTCCAAATCTGATTTGAAGCTGCTAGCTGGTCACTGGTTAAGTCAAAGGCACCTAAATGCCCCAGCTCTGTGGTCTGGGTGCCAGGTCAGTCACCCCCTGTTTCTGCACGGCTTGAGCAAAGGCTCTCTCGACAGAGAGAGGCAAGTGTGGAGGAGGGCATCAGGGAGCCCTGCGATTTGGGAAAGTGCTAGATGAAGCTGAAGAACACTTCTCATCATAAAAGGTCTTCATTTGTTTCTCTTATATGTCGTGATACTTAGACAGTTTCTAGGTCTTGGAGCTCCCCCACCTCCGTCGGCTGCAACAAAAATCTTCCATTCATCTTGTGTCCACGGAGGGGACTCTGGAGGCCCAGGTGAGGACAGAGGAAAGAACAGGGACAGGTTAACAGAATTAAAAAGAATATGCATTCCTTAGAAGGGAGCCTTCACAACAGGTGGGAAGCAGACGGATTTAGAAAAAGGTATTGCCTGCTGCTCAGTGGAGCTAATGAGGAAAAGCGGGACTGGTGGTCCCTGGAGAAAGGCCGATCTGGAAGGAAAAGGAGGCCCCACCCATCTGCATATGAGACTGGTGGTCATGAGCATGTACTTGACCCCATGGGGCCCAGATCATGGAAACAGTGATAGGGTTTCCTTCGTGATACAGTGCAAGCTAGAATACCAGCGCTGCATCTGGGCAGAAGTGCCAGCGATGGCTTTTTGCACAGCTCACAGCTCAGGGGACAGTCAGGAGGTCACGAGGCCGAAGCATTGGGCGGATCCCCTTGTATCAGTCCCGGTACCTGGGAGGCTGCTGGCTCCAAGGACCAGCTCAACGACTAGAAAGCTCTGGGCAGGTTGAGTGTGAGATCACATAAGGACATTAGGGCAAGGGGCCCAACTGAAGAACATGGATGGAGAGTCAGCAGGTGCTGGCGGCCAGGGGAGGGGAGCGGAGCTTTCCAAGAGACAGGCTGCTGTGAGCGGGGAGTTCAGGGAGCCAGGACAACGTGTCCATGAGCGACACCCAGCCGGGCAAGCCAATGATGGCAGCTGAAGACGGTGTGCCGGAAAGCTGGGGGGTTGTGGGGAATGACTGAATTAAGGGAAAAGAAGTTTCGAGGAGGAGCGCCGTGCTGCAGCTGTATTATTAAGTCAGTAGAGAGCCACTTCACGGGGGTTAAGAAATGCGGGGACACGCGGCGCCCTCCTTCAGGGCTGTGGCAGAAGCATGGAGGCTGTTGGCAGAGGAGCAGTGGGTATGCTTGAACGGGGACACGTCTTGCATGTCACTGTAGGTTCCTCGGCTGCGGCGGCAGGGAGTGCTGAGGGTCCTCCAGGAGCCGCCCCGGATGCCGGCCCTTGCTCAGCAGTCACACAGGCCCTCAGACCCTCAAGGACGTCCCAGGGCTCAACCACTGCCCTTCAGACCTCACTCAGCCTCATCTCTATGACCTCCCCGCGCAATCTGCAGCCTCAGAAGGCGGCCCTGGCTCCATCGTTTGTGGAATTTGACATGTCCATGGAAGGTTATGGGTACAACACGTTTCCTTATATCTGGAATGCACTTTATTAATTTCTCAGGGCCCTTGATAAATTATAATAGTCATCAGAAAACTGTATTTCTTATCAGCTCTTACTGCTCAGGACCAGAAAATATCTGGGTCATGGACACTGTGCAGCTCAGTGGCTTCTCAAGGCCAGTAGCCTCAACCATGTGGTGCTATGGCCCTCTCCTTCCCCTGGCAGGCCTGCTTTCTGGAATCTCTCCTCTTCAGGATCCAATGTGAACTCTATCTCTTAGGCCCTTGTAACAGCATCAGCCACTTTCTGTCCTCATGGTGTAAGAGGGAGTGAGGCCCCTGCAGAGGGACAGAGGGGAGATGTCATGGCCAGAAGCTGGCTTGTGGTTCAATGATCTGAGACACTTTTCTGTTTCCAGATGTTTGTTTATTCCAACCGTGTCTACAGTTATGGGAACCAGCACAGAGTACCTGGTCTCTGGAGGGATTGGGACAGGTAGGTGTTTCTCAGGGGGTTTAGCTTGCTGAGCTGACTCACCCCACCTCTAGGATAAGTGCTTAGGGAGCCTTGATTTCAGATTCCACTTGGCATTTCAGGAAAGCGTGAGTCTTCCTTGTTTCTGTATAGCTGTAGGGGACTGACTCATCCTTCTGGTTTGTCATGGCTGTTTTAGGGCAGGAGGATCCTGTTTATTATGTGTCCCAAGGGCCCATCCCACCACTCTGCATAGAGTGGGGACTCAGTGAGCACTGATGGGCTCAGTCGGTGATTTGATGGCTGAGTCTGGGTTGGATTCATTTTGTCAGTGATTGACAGAAGTCGAGACAAACACCTTACCCCACCTTCGGGCTCTTTCTAGAGAAGAATATAAGTTCTATGTCGGTGGCCATCTGATCAACCTGGGCCCTGGCAGGCTTTGTGCATTGCTGTGCTCAGCTAAAAACTGGCTGGGTAGGATCAGGCAAGCACCCGGTGCTGTCTGAGCCAAGCACCCTCAGTTAGGAGAACCTGGGTTTCTCTGGGATGATGGGCACTGAGGAGCCACTGCATTCACAGCCCTCCAGCATGGAGCACACGGAGGACAGTGGGCCTGCTGTGCACTGCAACCCTGTTACAGGGCAGGAGTGGAGACTTCCCCTTACAAGGTTCAGCTGAGCAAGCCTGGTGTCCCCTGCCTCCCATAGCACACTGCCCAGCTCTAGACCAACTGACCAGTGGGCCAATGATGACTCATATCAGGGTTATGCACCCCTTCCCTTGGCAAGGTGGCACGGAATAATAGGTGGGACAGAGCCGGGGAGAGGCTTTGGGGATCTAGACTCAAGTCCTGGTGGGAATATGTGAGTATGAAAATGAGGATGAGCTTCTGCAGCGTGGGGTCAACATAAAGTGGGCGTGAATCAGATGAGACCCAGAGCTGGACACAGTAGGGCCACACCTGGGCTGAATCAGAGCCCCACAGTGAGTCTAGACAAGATTCTAAGGCAGAGAAAGTCTAAGGACATGCTTGTTCTGACTCCAGGTGCTGCCAGATCATTCCCTCCGCTTGGGGGCCTGACCTTCTGCTGCTGGTTCCTGATCAGCAAGCACAGCACAGTCACTGAGGGCCACCCTCTGCGCTTCCTAACCCTGGTGCGTCACCTGGCCAGGACTGAGCAACCCTTCATCTGCTTCTCTGTCAGCCTGTGCCCGGACGACCTCTCCTTAGTTGTGTCTACGGAAGAAAAAGAGTTTCAGCCCCTGGGTAAGGTGTTGGGAGCTGTTTTCACCTTCACTTGGTGGGGAATGGGGCTAAGTCAGCAGCTCTTGGCGTAAGAGCCCAGGAGCCTAACCCTCCTTCGGGCTGGTCCAGGTTGGTGGTTGGTGGCTGTTGTAGGCTCTGCCATTTAGAGCTCAGCCTGGCTATCTAAGCTCATCCCTCTGTGATGGATTGCTGCGGCATGTGGGTGTCATGTTTGTGTTCTCTTGCAGATGTCATGGAACTTGAGGATGATCCCGAGCCTTCTGCTGGTCGCCAGCTTCGGGTCCGGTGTGGCCAGCTGCTGGCGTGTGCTCAGTGGCACCACCTGGCTGTGGTTGTCACCAAGGAGATGAAAAGGAATTGTACTGTTTCCACCTATCTGGATGGACAGATCATTGGCTCGGCCAAGGTGAGCTAGTTGCCCCAAGCACCACTGGCCCCACCAGGCTTTCCTGGCCGCACCACTCTGGAGTGGCCTCAGGTCAGTTCTTTGTTTCCCATTGGTGGAGGGGTCGGTCTCTAATGAAACTCATCTTTGGTGCCCAGTACACTTAGCTGAGCTCAAGCATGAGAACCCCCCTCCCCCCAAAAAACAATAAGACAACAATCCTTCAGAAAGTGGAATGAAAGTCACACAACCAGAACAGAAGGTGAGCCGTGGAAATCAGAATAGTCATAAAAGAATACAAATTCCTAGAGTGAGCAAGACTTTTCACAGTTTAAGTTGTGGATTCCCCAGGAATATCTGCGTGGGGTCTGAGGTTCAATTTTTCTAAGACGCTTTCTGGGGAATCTAATACAACTGTCAGCACAGTACACTTGGGGTCAGGCATCAGAGCCTTCAGAGATGCCAACAGCCCTTGCCAGATTTCCAGCAACGGTGATGAGGAAAGGATGGTTCCCTGCATAGAAAAAGCAATGGAATGTGAACACATAACTGGAAGAAGTGTCTCATCACTGCCATGTAGAGTCACCTGAAGTCCTGAGGCATAAGGAAGAGGAAGCTGGGTGATGAGGGACATGGTAGGTGTGCTCCAGCCTCCACAGTCAGAGCTCCTCGAAGAAGCCAGAGAGAGAGCCCAGAAGACAACAGAGGGCAAATGCAGCCAGAATTTCACTCAGGTTCCAGTGAAAGAATCTCAACCTAGGCTGCATTCTAGAATCACCTGGAAAGTATTTTTAAATTGTTCAGGCTGCTCCTAAGATCAATCATAACAGAATCTCTGTGTGTGGGGTAATTTGGTAATGCTTTCAGAGCTTCTCAGATGATTTTAACATTTAGCCACAATAGAGGACCTTAGATTAATAGGTTTCTCATTTCAATAGTTTGACATTTGGGGCTTGATAATTCTTTGTTGTAGGGGCCCATTCTATGTATAGTATGATACTTAGCAGCATCTGTGGCTTCCCTAGATGCCATCACATCTCTCTCTCCCCAGTTGCCACCAAAACTGTCTCCAGACATTTACAAATGCCCCCAAATCACCCCATGTTGAGAATCATTAAGGAAGAACAACTTAAATTTGATACAACACCTAAAGATGAATTCAGTGCTATTGTCAGGTACAATCATCTTATCAAAAAAGACAGTGGTAACCAGATTCAGCAGGAACATAACAAAAATTGGTCTTTCAAAACAAGATTAAATCTTTTCTCCAATCATTGACAATACTGGCCCTTCTTTCCTTCCTTCCTTTCTTTTTTCTTCCTCCCTCCCTCCCTCCTTCCTTCCTTCTTTCCTTCCTTCCTTCCGTTCTTCCTTTTTTCATTCATCTGTTCATTCATTTGTTCATTCCTTCCTTCCTTCCTTTCTCTCTCTCTCCCTCCTTCCCTTTCTCCCTCCTTCCCCCCTTTCCTTCTTCCCTTCCTTCCTTCCTCCCTTCTATCTTTTCTTCCTTTTTTTGTTCTTCTGTTCATTCATTCGTTTGTTCATTCCTTCCTTCCTCCTACCCTTCCTCCCTCCTTTCCTCTTTCCCTCATTAAATCTTTTTGAGCACCTGTTCTGTGTTGGGAACTGTTTTAGTTGCTAGGAATTGTCAGCAACCACCAATCATTACCTTCGGGAAAGTGCATATAGTACAAAAAGAAGTTAGATTTATTAAGCTTGATGTAGCAAGACACTCTACTCCATGGGGTAACAAGGACTTGGAATGAGCACAGATAGGATTTGGGCTTATTTAAGGTGATTTGGGGGAGGGTTCCAAGAAGTGGAGGTTGGTCTGTTCTCAATTGGGTGCCATCAGAAAGAGAGGGAATTTGATGTCCGTGCATATTCAGAACTTGTATCCAGGAGGTAGGAATAATGGAGCAAGTTAGAGTTGTTCTTGGAGAGAGAGCCATAGTCACTCACATTAGCCAGGATGGGAGGGTGGTTACTTTTGTGGTTGCAGAGTGTCTTTGTTATTATCTGTTCTGGCATGATTATAGAGGAGGCTCCCCCAGCCTTCTTTTGCAAAACATGTTGGTATTCTGTCTTGTGTTACAGAATAGATTGGTATTCTGTGAAATAGTTCATGTATTTTGAGGCTAAGAGGCAAGTCCTATTGATGTTCGGACTACCCACACCTAACACGGGGGCAGGCACATGGTAACCATGCAATAAATACTTGATGAATTGCATTGAATTTAAGGCCGCAAGGAGGATCACGGACTGGACGATAGTGATGTTGAGTGAACTGGTTCATGGATGAACATTTTGCCTCACGGGACCACCTAAACCAGAGCCAGTCAAGAAGGAGGTTGGCAGTAGTGTGATGTCACAGGGATAGGCCAAAATACGTGGGGAATGACCAAGGTTTGAGTCAGATAGAGTTGACTTTCCAAGATGATCTCAACAAGTTGGTTCAGGATCAGCAAATGAAATTCAACTTGGGTAAACATGAAGGCCTGTGTTTAGATGCAGACATCTGCTGGGAATAAGATGAGAGACCTTAGGTTAGGGATGACCCAGCTTAAGGACAGTTCTCTAATGTTAGAGCCTTTATTTTAATTTCCAAGGTAAGCTAAGTTAAATTTAGAAATGTGGGGAGTATTTCAATAGCCTGAATTGAACAAAACGAGCAATTTAAGACATCTTATGTTTGTAAATCAATCGGAATGGTGCTGTGAGTAAATGCACTAGGAATTTGGGAGAAAAGGCAAGCTGGATTGCAGGGGTGGGGCAGAGCTTGAGGGGGGAGAGAGAGAAGTCCCTACCTGAGAGAGGGGAAAGGAGACAGAGAGCAGCACAGTGGACTTTACTCTAGGCAGGGCTGGTGACTGAAAACCTGGTTTGTTTTTGTTTGAAAGACTCATTTAATTGGGTAGGGAATAAAATAATACTTCTGAAATTATGTGACCTCTCATTTGAAAAATATATATATTTATATACATAAGTATGGATATGGTGACTTTATAGTCATTATAAAAAATAATATAAACACATTTTGAAATAACTTAAAAATAGAGCAAAGAAGAAAAAAATGCCTGCATTCTTTCTATCTTAAACATAGTTTGTAATTTCTTTCAGTTTTTTCCCTTTAAAAAAGTAGTTGCAACTTTATTGTATAGCAAATGTTTTATATTACTTAGTTAATTTTAACTATTAGTTAAAAAGTCTATACTGACCTAAGCTTTGAAATTATCATTTTAGGGGTGCCTGGGTGGCTAGGTCAGTTAAGGGCCAACTTTGGCTCAGGTCATGATCTCATGGCTTGTGAGTTTGAGTCCCACGTCGTGCTGACAGCTCAGAGCCTGGATTCTGCTTGGGATCTTTGTCTCCCTCTTTCTCTGCCCCTCCCCAACTCATGCTCTGTCTCTCTCTCAAATATAAATAAATATTAAAAAACAAAAAAATTAAAAAGAGAAATTATCATTTTAAAATTTGTGATACTCTGTTAACTATTTTTCTTTTCTCTTATTGAAATTTTTATTGATATAATTATAAACTAAAATGTTGTTGTAAGAAACAATAACAAGGAACCCTGTGTACCTTTTACCTAGTTTTCCCCTACAGGATTTTGTGTGAATTCAAGTCTGTATTTCTCTGGGATCAATGCCTAAGAGTTCAACTGCTGGGCCATAGAGTATTGTGTGTTTACTTTTTATAAGAAACAGCCAAATCGTTTTCCCAGAGTGACTGTACCGTTTCACATCTCCCCCCAGTGATAGATGAATAATCCAGTTTCTCTGTATTTGCAATGGTCACCGGTTTTCACATTAGCCACTCTGATAGGTGTGTAGTGATACTGTGGTTTTAATTTGCACTTTTTTACTGGCTACTGAGATTAAAACCCTTCTCAAGCACTTATTTGCCATCTGTATAACCTCTTAAGTGATGTCTTTGCACGTCCTGTATCCATTTTCTAATTGGATTGTTTTTTTCCTCTGGAGTTTTAGGGATTTTCTATATATTCTAGATATTAGTCCTTTGATGTGTGATTTGCAAAGAATTTCTCCTAGTCTGTAACTTGTCTTCCATCTTCTTTTGCATAGGAGTTTGCAGAACTAAAGTTTTTAGTTTGATGAAGCATTCATCAAATCTTCATCAGATTTTCCTCTTATAACTCAGGCTTTTGGTGTCAACTCTAGGAACTTTTGCCTAGACCTAGATCCTGAAGATTTTCTTCTGTTTTGTTTTTTTTTTTTGTAGAAGTTTTTTAGATTTACATTTAAGTTTCTGATCTATCGTGAGTTGGCTTTTGTAGGAGGTGTGACGTTTAGGTTGAAGTTCATTTCTTTGTGGATGTCCAGTTGTTCCAGCAACATTGGTCAAAGAGGCTAGCCTTCTTCCAGTGAATTGCTTCTGAGACCTCATCAAGAATCAGTGGGGTGGGGTGCTTGAGTGGCTCAGTCGGTTGAGCATCCAACTTCGGCTCCGGTCATGATCTCATGGTTCATGAGTTTGAGCCCCACATCAGTCTCTGTGCTGAATTCTTGCTCAGAGCCTGGAGCCTGTTTTGGATTCTGTGTCTCCTTCTCTCTCTGCTCCTCCCCTGCTCATGCTCTGTCTCACTCTGTCTCTCAAAAATAAATAAATGTGAAAAAAAAATCAGTGGGGCACATTTGTAAGGGTTTATTTCCAGATTCTATATTCTGTTCTACTGATCTATGTGACTCTACCAAAAGAGCCTATACCAATAGCTCTACCAACACCACACTATCTTAATTCTTATAGCTATGTAATAAGGTAAGCTGTGTAATAATATTGGTAGAGCTGTGCCTCCCACTTAATTCTTCTCTTTCAAAAAATGATACAAACATTCTTCTGTTTTGAAAAAAAAGAACTAAGCTATTTGTTTAAGCTTGTCTTCAAATATAAATTTTAGAATTAACTTGTCTGTGTCTACAAAAGACCTTCTGACATTTTGACAGGAACTGCTTTAAATCTATAGATCATTATGAGGAGAAATGATATTTTTGCTATGTTGAGTTTTGCCATTGAGAAACATGGTATGTCTCTCCATTTATATAGGTCTCCTTTGATTTCTTTCATCATCCTTTCTGAATTTTTACAATATGGAATTCATACATGTTTTATTAGATATTTTATTTTCTTTTGAGCAATTGTAAATGATAGTATTTAAAATTTTTTTTAATGTTTAATTTTGAGAGAGACAGAGACAGAGCATGAGTAGGGGAGGGGCAGGGAGAGAGGGAGACACAGAATCCCAAGCAGGCTCCAGGCTCTGAGCTGTTAACACAGAGCCTGATGCAGTGCTTGAACTCACGAACCGCAAGATCATGCCCTGAGCTGAAGTCAAGACGCTTAACCGACTGAACCACCCAGGTGCCCCTAAATGATAGTGTTTTTAATTTTATTGTTTTATTATTATTTTTTTTAATGTTTTATTTATTTCTAGGAGAGAGAGAGAGAGAGAGACAGTGTGAGCAGGGAAGGGTCAGAGAGAGAGGGAGTCACAGACTGAAACAGGCTCCAGGCTCTGAGCTGGCAGTCAGCACAGAGCCCGACGTGGGGCTCGAACCCACGAACCGTGAGATCATGACCGAAGCGAAAGTCGGACACTCAACCGACTAAGCCACCCAGGCACCCCTTTAATCTTAGTTTCTGGATGTTTGTTGTTGACCTGTAGAATGTGATTGACTTTTGTGTGTTGATCATCTGTCCTGTGACCTCGCTGAACTTGCTTATTAGTTCTAGGCATTTTTGTTTTGTAGATTCCTTGGAATTTCCCACATGGACATGTCATCTGCAAACAGAGATAATTTTATTTCTTCCTTTCCAATTGGATATGCCTGTAATTATTTTAGTACATAAAACTTAATGGATGTGCCAATACTGGACATTTAGTGGAATGGCTGGAACAAAAAAGATAAACATTTTAGTGGCTCTTAATATTCCTTATTAAATTTGTCTCCAAAGGCATAGTGTCAGTTTTTCACTCCCACTAGCATTTTGTGAGCGGTTTTACTGCATTTTTTTCAGCTTTGAGAGTGAACTTTTTAATGTTTGTAGATAAAATAAGCTTGTACTTTGAGAGAATAAGGTATATCATTTTATCTCCATAGGTGTTTATTTGATTAATTTGAGGTTAAATCTCTCTCTTTCTACCTTTCAATTTTGACAGATGTTGTATATTCAGGCCTTGCCAGGGACTTTCCTTTCAATGGATCCATCTTCATTTGTGGATGTTTATGGCTATATCTCTACCCCTCGAGTTTGGAAACAGAAGTCATCATTAACATGGCGTCTTGGACCTACATACCTCTTTGAAGAAGCCATCTCGATGGACACTCTGGAAGTTATTAACAAACTTGGCCCAAGATATTGTGGCAACTTCCAAGCTGTGCATGCCCAAGGTATGGAGTGTTTTGATGTATCATGATCTTGCTGATAGTATTTTTTTTAAATGGACATCCAGTTATTTATAGCTTATTTATAAAGAATAAACTCAGTGTAGGTCAGTCATTAGGGAAGACCTCTGTAATTGAATCATTATAAATTTACAACCCAACAGAAAATGTCACAGAAAAGGAAATGACAATATCCTTTAAATTTTGTCTAAAGCACAAATGGAACTCCGAAGCACACAATGAAGGAGAATAGGTAGGCAGTACCATCAGCAAAGAAAGAGAGAAGAGAATGAGATAAATAAGTTACATTCCTTTTAATGAAGAAGCTTTTTAACTAAAGCATACTGTTATCTTCAATTATTAAACAGGCAGACAAACACATCCACATTTTCATTATTGATTGCTGCCTGTTCAAGCAGGGAGTACTGCTCTTTGTGCTCTGTCAAGTCAAGGGGGTCAGCTCCCATCTGGAAAGAATGATGAATGAATTTATGTACAGAAGCCTTGTGCATTGTGAAGGGCGACTGAGCACTGTTGAGTGTTTCTGTCTCCAGGCCCCATGTCTTCTTCAAGCTTCCATTTCCTCTGGCAAATGGCACTGGCCAGAGCCATGCGATGAGGTCAGGTCTAGAGCCAAAATTTTGCCGACTGGTTATTCAGACCATGCCACTCGAGGAGTATGTGTGGTTCTTGACCCAGGGACCAAGGTGCTCATTCCAAGTGAAAGGTTGTCCATGCCATGTAGCTCATTGAAAATCTTAGGGCTTTCAGCCCAGTTGATTTCTTTTCTTTTCTTGTTTTAAATATTTATTTCTTTATTTGGAGAGAGAGAGAGAGCAAGTGGGGGAAAGGGAGAGACATTCCCAAGCAGGCTCTGCAGAGCCTGATGCAGGGCTTGATCCCATGAGCCATGAGATCATGACCTCAGCCAAAACCAAGAGCCAGACATTTAACTGACTGAACCACCTTGGTGTCCTCATTTCTTTTTTTGTAAGTCAGCTTTCTTATCACTTAGCATTTTGGTTTTGGGGAGTGAGGTTACAGCATATCCTTGGTAGATGTGTCAAGCTCTAGTGATTTCACACCTTGAATGCCTCTATTTCATATTAGGGTTAATCTTATGAGATTTTTCCACAGTATTCTAGAAGTGTCAGAGAAGCACAGGTCGGGGGAAAGGTGACATAAACATACACCATACAAACATCCAGTGTAAAAACATAAAATAGTCTCTCAGTGATGACTTCATCATGTAGCCATAGATATTTGTCTTACTAAAGTTGAACTTTCTTTTCCATAACGTGAGAGATGATCAAAGATGTGTTGTTTTAGGAGAGGACCTTGATACAGAAGCGACGCCCCTGCTTACAGAGGAAAAGATTTCCTTTGGCCTTCACATAGCCAGCTCGTCCATCACCAGTGTTACAGACATCAGAAACACTTACAATGAGGTGGACAGTCGCCTGATTGCCAAGGAGGTATACCTTCCACCTTCACCTGCTGCCCCTTTGGGAATCATGATCTCCTAGTGTGCTTTAGTTTTCAGTACTTAAGTGAACACCGATTCACACTGGTGCATGTGTAGACAGATACACCCAGGCATGCTTCCCATCTCATTTGTTAAAATATCACACGCCTCTTCACCCATTAGCATCCCCAAGACTGAACCTTTCATTTATAATTGCTCAGAGGAGAAGGTAGACGCTCTGTATTTTTCACTGTAGAGCAAGAACAAGTGGAATTTGAAAAACATTTGTGACACTGAAAACACTATTGAGCTTCCCTTTTTCTGGATGCAGCTGACCACGCCCCCAACTGCCAACACTGCAAAGCGTTCTGTGGGTTGCCATGTTTATTTTAAAGAGCAAACTTGCAGAAGAGCAAGCCGACACGCTATTAGATGCCATGAAGACGCCGTTAGATGAACTATTTCCTAATTTCTGCATAGAGTGCTCTTTTGCTGAATGCTGAGGAGCTTGAGCTGATGTGTTAACATTCTCTCCACCCTCATGAACAGAAGGCCATCCCCCTTTCCCAAACGGGGGAGATCAGGGATTAGGGCTTGTTGAGCACATAGCTGTGCCTTCCCCACAGAGTACCCCAGATTCCCTCTGCCTGGCCCTCTGAGACTAGTGAGACAAAGGTGGGCAGAGCCTGGACAACGTGGCCTGGGAAGGAGGCAGCCTGGCCTTCGTGGCACTGTTCCACCTCCACACGTCCCTGGGCCCACCTTGCCCTCATGACCTCTTCACTGTGATGTGTGGGATACCTTTGGCACAACGGCATAACCAAACTACTCCCACATGATTAAAGCGCAGCCTGGAAGGCAGGACACAGGAACCTGAAGCTTAGCTTCAGTCTCCCTGAACTTTGGTTCATCTATTATTTATCCACCCCCCTTCACTTACTGAGTGCCAACACAGGACCAGGCCTCGGACACCTCCCCTCCAGGACCTCTTGAACAAAACCTCTTCCGTTTCAGGAAAGTTTCTTGGGACTAATTGTTGCCAATTTCTCTAGATGAACATTTCATCCCGTGACAACGCCATGCCTGTGTTCTTGCTAAGAAATTGTGCTGGCCACCTGTCGGGTTCCCTTCGAACCATTGGAGCCGTGGCTGTGGGCCACTTAGGTAAGTCAGGCCGTGCGCTTTTACTACTATTTGGGAAGATGTGTGTGCGTGGCTGTCATTGCTCGCACAGCCTGGAAGTCTGAGTGGCTCTCCGGTGAGGATGAGAGTTGGCGAGTCAGCCCTGTCAGAGTTGGCCTTCCACATCACCTAGAAGCCGGTTCGAACACCTTGCTGCATCGGGAAAGTGCTAGTGGACTCAGCTACTAACGAGGCTGGCGTCTATGCACAATAGAGCCTAACTAGTGGGACTTTTGACAGAAGCAGTGGTTGCGGTTGTTTGGGTCAAAACAACAGCCAGTTACTATGGGTTGCCAAGAGCAAAGCAGGGGAGTAGCGAAGGCCCAATCTCACAGGATCTGGAGAGCAGGCGAGAGCCAGACGTGGTCAGAGTGACTGGGGGACTGAGGCTCGGAGGGCATGTGGCTAGTCCAGGACTCTGGACTGAGACAGAGGCGGTGATCTGAAGTCCCCCAGGCTGTTTCAGCCTTCTGGTGACCCAGGAAGAACTCGGTGCAGGATCTCTCAGTGAGCTAGGACTTTTAAACCTTGCCTCCTTCCTCCCAGCCTGTCCCATGTGCCTGGATGCCTCTGCTATGAGTGGACAGTGGCACTGGCTGCCTTACAGGCTTCCAGGGGACTCGCCATTACCCCAAAGCTGCAGTCTATTGATTGAATGCCCTTTGCCCCACACAGGCGTAAGGGTGTTTCACTCCATCCCAGCAGCCAGCAGCCTGGACTTCATTGGTGGGCCCACCATCCTCCTGGGCCTCATTTCCTTAGCGACAGATGACCACACCATGTATGCAGCTGTGAAAGTCTTGCACTCTGTCCTGACCAGCAATGTCATGTGTGACCGCCTGATGCAGCACATCTCTGGGTACCAGGTAATTCCACCCTCCCAAGGGGCTGTCCTTCCCAGGGAGCAGGGAAGAGCTTCACTGGCCCTAGTGGACCTTTCCTCCATGGCAACTTCTAGAGAAGGGAAGCCAAGAGGGAAGGGTCTCGAGACTAGTGTCACCACTGCAGGAGGCCAAGGGATGGCCAGGCAGAGAGGAGCTCTGATTGGAATGAGGATGTTCATCTGTACATCTGTACCTTTCAATGAATTCAAGAATCACTGTGGTCCACCCACTTTGCACCTAACATGATGGTTAGGAGCCAAGTTGGAGGAACCAGGGTGCCGGGTTTGAATCCTACCTCTTCCTCAAACTTGCCATCTACCCTTGGATGAGTTGCTTACCCTCTTTGCCGCGGTTTCCTCACTTGTATGATATGGACTATCATAGCTCCTGTATCACGAGGTTGTAGTGAGGGATGAGGTGACTTCATTCAAGCAGAGGGCTTAGAATTATGTCTGCACAGAATAAGGGCTCTGTACATGCCAGCCATCTTTAAGAGAGTTAAAGTTCTTAATCTCTTTGTGCTTCAGTTCCCCTAAGTGTACGGTGGGAATAATAACAGTACTTATTTTGTAGGGTTGTGATGATTAAGAGAATTAATATATGCTGAGTGTTTGGAAGAGTACCTGCTCAGAATGCCTCTGGTTTTTAGTGCTACGTATTATCATTAAAGTCACATAAGACATGTATATTACCCTATAGGACCTTCTTGCATGGCTGGAAAGAAATCACAAAGGGCAGGGCTAGTGTCAAAGTCTAGACAAGGTCACTGGGGTACAAGGGTCATGGTGGTTCCTCCTGGGTGCAACAGGGCTAAGAAAGAGCCTCCTTGTCTCTTTGGCCCCCAAGTCAGAACCTGAGAAGAAGGAAGCTTTGTGGTGTCACTTCAGGCACAGCCCCTCTTGCCTAGATTGCTGTCACAGCTGGGCAGTGGCCCATTCCTTCTGCTTCTCCCTTGAATCTCATTGATACCAGTCCCAGTTCTACACTACAGACCTGATGATTCCTCTTTCTTGTGCAAACCTTTCAAAGGCACCCGGTCATGGATATAATATCCCAAACTCCTTATATTGGATTCTAAAGACTTTTTAAAAACCAGCCACTAACCTGTACTTCAGCTCCATTTCCTGCCCAGCCAGCATACTTTCCTCCCAGAATACTGCATGGTCCTGGACTGCTAACCACATCATATTACTTTGTGTACTTGAGGCCTCGGCTTGGAGTACCATCTCCCTCTCTTCCTCAGGTATACACCTTCTTATCTTCCCAGGTCAAACTCAGATGGCAAAGAGGGTCTCTCCTCCAAACTCTGATCTGAATGTGAATGTATGGCCATCTCTTGACTGCCCTCAGCACTGTGCGTGTGCCCAGTCTAACAGCTCTTACCCGGCACTGTAATGATGACTCTGCACATCTCTGTTATTGTCTAAAGGCTTGGGTGTTTCTTATTCTTTGCTGTTACTAAGACCAAACAGATACTCAATCCATATTTTAATAATAAGTGAATGGACAGGTCTAGGTTTATATTAAAACTCAAGAATTGGGGCTTTTGGTATATTAAAGGTTTTCTTTTTGATCATATTGTTAAAAGCAGCAGTGGTTGGATGTGTTCTACTTTAGCGCACAGAGATTTGCTATGGCTTGAGATTTTGGTAATTATTGTGAGCATTTCCAAAAAGGTGTAAAGCAGTTTCTGCTCTTGTGGGTTTATCCAGAAGAATAAAAAAAGACAACCACCAAAATAACTTTAGTATAAATTAAATGCAACAAGTGTCTGAGGTTCTCTCCCAGAACTACCTACCGCACTCTCTGTGGCTTGGGTGTTCTTCAGCCATTTTCCCAGAAACTCTGGGCTTATGGCGACCTGGAACCCTCACTCACACCCACTGTGGCCTCCTCACTGCTAAGTATAGGGCCTGGCACACTGTGAATCCTCCATGTGTGTTTGTAATATGAACACAGTGCCTGGAGAGAGAGAATGTGCTACAGAGCTACAAAGGCGGCAAACCTCCCATGTGGGACTGGGCTACTTGAGTGTTTCAGGAAGAAAGAGGTGGTAAAGAGAAGGTGGCCCATGGATGGAGTCTGTTTACTCAGTTCACATTGACTGAGCAGCTCCTACGAGCTAGCACTGTGCTACGCAGCAGGAATATGGATGAATAAAATGGGTTTAGTCCCTCTGTGGAACTCATTATCTGTCTCTATTGGCTTGGGCTGTTATAGCAAAAATACCATAGACTTGGTGGCTTCTAAACAACAGAAAGTTATTGTCATAGTTCTATAAGGTGGAAAGTCTAAGATCAAGGTACTGGCAGATTTGGTGTCTGGTGAAAGCCATTTCCTGGTTCATAGATGGCCATCTTTTCACTGTGTTCCCACATGGTGGGAGGGGTAAGGGAGCTCTCTGCTGTCTCTTTTTTTGTAAGTTACATCCAAGTTAGTTAGCATATTGTGCAATAATGATTTTAGGAGTAGTGCTGTCTTTTTTTTAAAGTTTTATTTATTTTTGAGAGGGGGAGAGAGAGAGAGAGAGACAGACAGACAGAGATAGAGAGAGCTTGAATGCACAAGCAGAGGAAGAAAAGAGAGAGGGGGCAGAGGATCCAAAGCAGGCTCTGGACTGACAGTAGCAAGCTCAGTGTGGGGCTTGAACTCACAAACTTTGAGATCACAACCTGAGCTGAAGTTCGACACTCAGCTGACTGAGCCACCCAGACACCCTGGTCTGCAGTTTCGTTTACAAAGGCACCAGTCCCGTTCATAAGGGCTCCATCCTCATGACTAATCACCTCTCACAGGCTCCACTTCCTAATTCCATCATATTGGGGATTGGGTTTCAACATATAAATGTTTTCTTTTTTGGGGGGGGGACACAAGCATTCACAATGTTAACACTGTCTAAGAAGATGGACAAAAAAGCATATTTTTGTGAGACAAAAATTCCCAAAGACTTTATTTGAGTAAAGAACCCATCAGATTCACAGATTTCTTGTACCTGTACAAACGAAGATGGAAGAGGGAAATCTAAAATGCTTCTCATGTCTTACAAAAGAAATATTGCAAATATTTTGTCTGCAGGGCATATCAGAAAGAAGGGCTGGACAGTGGTAGCGCAGGTGGGAAATGGCAGGTTTGAGTAAAGAAACAAGACTACTGTTACTATTACTATTTGCCTTCTTTGACCACTCTTTATAAAGAAAACCTCCATCCTATCTCATCTCTTTCGAGACACCTTTTCTCGTTTTCTGTTTCTTCATAACCTGCATGCCCAAGATCTTTATATACTTGTCATGTCGGTAGTCTGTTTCAGCCCCTAGGTCCCAGGTAGATGTCCCATAAGAGCAGGATGGGGTCTGCTTGTTCACTGGTGCACCCTGAGAGCGCACGGTATGCAGTAGGTGCTCAACGAGGTTTTATGGAATGCATCTGTGAATGCAAATGAGGGTCTTCAATTAAATGGCTTGCTCAAGAGTAAATTTAATCATTTTTAGACTGTTACTCTATTCATTTGCTGGTTTGCTGATTGGACCTAAGAGCATGAAAGCATAAACCTCTCTCTGTGTTTTTTCTGTCAAAACTTTTCTATTATCCTCTTCTCAAATGAGGTGGCATCCAGGCAAGTTTTATAAGTTGGATTTTCATAGCATGGGGAAGAAGGACAGTGTTCCAGACTAACATTAAGAGCACTTAAGGGATCCTGTTCAGGGACTCCATGCAGAGAGGAGGAAGGACAATGATGGGCCAGTACACAATAACCCGGATGGAGAGACAGACAATTACCAGAGCTCTGCTACTCCAAGGGGCATGGGTTTTATTTCGGAAGGGATGAGCAATCATAAGAAGGCTTGGAACAGGGAGAATGAAGGATTCATGCTTTAGAATGACCTTTGAAACCACTAAGGAAGATAGGTCAAAGGGGTGAAAGTTGA
Organism: Crocuta crocuta; assembly: GCF_008692635.1. Taxonomy (NCBI): domain Eukaryota; kingdom Metazoa; phylum Chordata; class Mammalia; order Carnivora; family Hyaenidae; genus Crocuta; species Crocuta crocuta. Next base: position 9,407,839 of record NW_027533256.1, read on the forward strand.
ACAGGGGACTGAGAGAGAATCCAGCCTGCTATGAGACTGCATTCCTGGCCTGGAAAGGGTCGGGGTCTTTGTGGGAAGTGTGGGCAGATAGCACTGGAAAGCAGCAGCCTGTGCTGTGTGTCCAGAGTGCTGAACACAGGAAGGAAAGAAGATATTTGGGACATGCTAAATCTGAAATGTCTGTATGACATCAGAGGTCAAATGTCGAGTGGGACAGATGGCTCTGAAGCTTGGAGGGGCAAGCCGGGCTAGAGGTATAAATGTGAGAGTCACCAATACCATCATGATGATATTTCACACAAGAGCATTTAAGAAATGGCCAAAGAGAAGGAGTAGAGAGAGAAGAGAGGAGAGCTGAGGAGAAAGCAATAAGGAGCTAGCCACATACAGGCTGGAAATATGATCAAAACCCAACAAAGGAGATTGAGAAGCAGAGGGGAGAGAAACTGAAGAAAGTTTTGTTGAAGAATCTGAAAGAAGGCAGTGTTTCAAGAAGGCAGGTGGGATCAAACAACGCTAAGTGCTGCAAATAACAAAGCAAATAAGGACAGAGATGTCCCTGTTGGATTTGGCACCTGGAAGTCACTGGTGACCTTTCTAAGGTGGATGGACAGGTAGAGCCAGTAGCCATCTGAAGAGGGTTGAAGACGGAGGGTGAAGTGAGGACATGGGGCTAGAGTGTACCTATTAATGTTTCTAGAAGTTGACCTATGAAGAGGAGTAGAGAAATGGAGTCCAAACTAGAAGGATTAGGACTTAAAGGAAGGCTCTTTTTTTAAAAAAAATTTAAAGGTTTTTATTTAGTTTTGAGAGAGAGAGAGAGAGAGAGAGAGTGAGTAGGATGGGGGAAGAGCAGAGATAGAGGGAGACACAGAATCCTCGAAGCAGGCTCTAGGCTCTGAGCTATCAGCACACAGCCTTGACGTGGGGCTCAAACCATGAGATCATGACCTGAGATCAGGAACCCATGAGATCATGACCTGAGCCAAAGTCGGAAGCTTAACTGATTGAGCCATCCAGTCACTCCAAGGAGGGTTCTTTTCAAGGTGAGAAATACTAGAGCATTTTTGTTGATGGGAGGAAATGACAGAAGAGAGAAAGAGAGAGATGGATGAAGCTAGGAAAGAAGAGCTATCCCATGGAGCTTTGTTCTCGAGGAGGTGAGGGGTGGGTTCTAGAAGCCCTGCAGATGGAGACCCTACTTATGACAAGAGAGATGTAACACAGGCAATCTGTAGATCTGGTGTTGGCAGATGAGAGTGTTCGTGTCTGATGGGTTCTGTCTTCTCAACAGAGAAGGTTGGGAAGAGAGGAAAAGAGATGAAATTCTCATCTTTACAATGAAGAACACCAGCTTACTAGAAAATCAGAGTTGACCACCAGGCCAAATGAGGACTACTTTGGCATTTGACACTATTAGTGCAAAGTGAAACCAGTCAGCCTGCATGTGTGATTTTTCCCAAGCAGCCTTCAGCCATCCTAATTATGTCTTAGTAGGGGAGTGAGGAGTAGTCAGATTTCAGATCTATCCAAGAAGTGGCTGGAACAATCTGGAAAGATATTAAGTATTCACTGATCACAAGTGTCTTTAGCAGTTGGGCTGCTATAACAGAATACCAAAGAGTGGGTGTCTTATAAACAACAGAAAGTTATTTCTCAGCATTCTGGAGGCTGGGAAGTCCAAGACCAGGGTCCCAGCATGGCCCCAGCATCCTCCTCTGGATTGCAGATAGCCAACTTCTCATTGGTCCTCACATGAGAGAGATCAGAGGGAGGAAGCGAGCTCTCTTGTAACTCTTAACATGGGTACTAATCCCACCACGAGGCTCTGCCTTCATGACCCCTCTAATCCTAATTACCTCCCGTAGTACCCACCTCCAGATCACAGTTCCCTGAGGGACAGGGTTTCAACACATGAATTTGGGGAAGACACAAATGTGCAGTCTATAACAGCAAGCAGGACTTCCTTTGGAGAGGATGTCTGGGAGGACAGGGCTGGGCAGTGATGATCCAGGCTTAGGGAACTTAGGGAACTGAGTTGTGGATGGAGTGAATGAGAACCCAGATGCCAGTAGATGACTAGGCAGCCTGACTTTTGTATAACTGAGGTCCACAGAGACACCAGGTTAGGTAGGATCCATCTCATTAGTCTCTGAGATGGGTGTGGGCCACAGGGACCCCAGCACCTCCGTCCTCATATGCAAGGTTGCATGTTGCTGCTTTCCTGGGCGTGGCACAGTAGAAAGGCCCATCGGGTGGCTGCAGCCTGAAGTGATGTTGGTGCAGCTGGGCTCATGGGGAGGTGGTAGCTTCCTGGTGACACACCAACATTTGTGGGATGGCTATGAACGCAGGATCCAGTAAAGGAAAATGAGAAAGAACACACAGAAATGTAGGAGGAAACCAAGAGACAGTAGCACTCTGGAAACACGGCGGGGGATAGAATTTCAGGAAGAAGCAGGGGGTCCCTAGTGAGAGGTCAAGTCACACAAGTAGAAAAGTGGACACCAGTGGGGAAGCAGCCCCCGAAGTTGGTGTGTATTTTTCTTCTGGGAACATGGGGACGAGGGAGGCAGCACCAGAGAGCAGAGGGCCTTCAGCCCAGGCTCACCGCACGTGCTGGTGGGAACAAGCAGGTGAAGGAGAAAGGGGTTCTGGTGATGCACTCATGAGCAAACTGCTTTGTAAACTTTTTCAGATAATGGCTTTTCTCCTGAGGAAAAAGACTGCTCTCCTAAACCATCGGAGTTTTCAGCTCATCCTCTCCATTGCTGGCACTGCAGAACTGGGCTTCGGGTCATCTGTTGTCACCAATGTTGGTGTCTTTCAACACATCCTCTGCAATTTTGAGGTAAACTGGAGGTTGGTCATTAGCCCTGAAGGAGTGGGTGTGTGTGACAGTAAAGAAAGTCTGGGGCTTCCTCTACACTCAGCTGCTTGGCTTTCTCAATAGTCATGAGGGTCGGGTCGTGAGAAGGAAAACCTTAAAGGCTTTGGTGCCCAGAGGAGCCTCATTTCTAATTAAATCCTACCACAAATGGGCTTTGTGGCCTTGGGCAAGTCTCTTGATATCTCTGAGTTCTAGTCTTCTAGTGTGTGAAAGGGGAACTATCATCTCTCCCTCACAGGCCAGTGTGGGGGTCAAACCAGATAGTATCTGAGAAGAGATCTTAAAACTGTAGGTTTAAAAAATATATATCCCAGTTCCTTTGAATGGTGCTTCACTGTTGACGGATGTTCTTTGAAAGGGCTGGCTGAGAGACCCTAAGGGCAGACCTGAGGCTAAGTGAGGAGGCCTTCACAGAACTTTGGGTGGATTGCTCCATTCTCAAAGCGCCATTTACTAAGTGCCCACTGGGGTCAGGCATTAGCCATGTTCTGGAGACTTGGTGATAACCAGGATCCGGCCTCTTCACACAGCTGTCTGGGCCCAGGTCAGGACCCTGTTGACACTACGATGTGCTATGTGCTAGGTGCCACAGAGAGACAGGCACAGGGCATCTGGGGAGTGGCATGAGAGCACAGCCAATCAGGTTTCCCGATCAGGGACTCTGGGGCCGAGTCTGGCAGAGTGCATTCAGTGGGGAACGTCCAGGTGGAGTGTACGCTGCTATTTGCACACAGGAGGGATGAGAACAACCACAGGGCTTTGAGAGCAGGTGGCTTGGACAGTGTCTGCAGGGCTGTTTGTCACAGGGAGAGGTGAGACTGGAGGGGGACACAAGACAGGCTGGAGAGGCTGGGCTGCAAGGACATGCGCTTTAGGCAATCCATGCTGGAGTCTGTGGAAGTATTTTAAAAATGGATATTTTTAATCTAAAAAAAATGATATCCTTATTGTAGAATACTTAAAATTACAGAAAAGTAGGGGAGGGGGAACGCTCCTGTTGCTGAGACCCAGATGACTGTTGCCAATTTTTAAGGCATTGCTTTTTTATACTTCCTATGCACAATATACATATTTTTATATCATAGTCATGATCATAGTGTAGATATTATTTTAAGTCCTGCCTTTTTCACATAGTATGGGCATTAAAAGCATTTATTATGGACTCCTCCACCCCCCCCCCCTTTTTTTTTTTTTGGTTTTGGTTAACACACTTTTAATGAAAAGGGAAAGACTAATGTCCCATGTGTCTGCTTTTCACATTTTACAATATTAGGACACTCTGGAGCCTACACCCTTAGAGGAGAAACCATCACTCAAATCAGAACCCTCACTCTCTCCTCCTCAGAACTCCTGTTCCAAATGATCCTGTGTTAAGAGTAAATATTATATCCTGTTACAAGATGGACAGACTGGGACAATACTACCTATAGCTCATCTCCCAAAGTCTGGGACTCTAAGCACCAGACAGTGGCAAAGACATAAGCCCTGGGCCATGGACAGGCAAAATGGGGAGGAAATACATCTTGACAAAGGAAGATGAGGAACATATGAGGGGCCAGGGAATAAATCTAGAAGCACACAAGTACTAGAAAATCCCCTACAATCTGCACTTCATTGCTGCACACCAAGTCACTGAAAGTCCAAAAGAACATTTGTGAGATCATCTAATCATGACCTGGAGGTCTGCTCCCTCACATGATGCCCCTTTCCTAATCTCTTAGGCTCCCAGCAAGCTCTATGCGTTAGCAATGCTCTTCAACTCCATCATTACTCCTTCAACGACCCTCACCAATAATGCTTGTTAAAGATATGAACGTCACATTGAAAAATATTTATTGTGTACTTTTGCAAGTATTGTTCTGAATCAGAATAATGTCTCTTATAGCAAGTTCCTGGATTCTTCAGTATCCCCTATTGTTAGTCTTAGATTATTCTGCTATGTTACTCATATATAAATTCATGTTATTATAGATGACACTGTTTTTTATAGATGGCACTTTTGTACATACATTTTCCTTGCTTTAAAAACTATTTCCTTTGAGTAAATGATCAAAGTTGAATTATAAGGATAAAGGCTTTATAAACAATTTTTATTTTTTTTTATTTTTTTTTAAATATATATATTTTTATTTATTTCTAGGAGAGAGAGANTTTAGACTGTTGATACAATTTGCTAAGTTGCTGGTAACCAAAGATGTTAATTAAAATATCACACGACAGAATTTTATTTAAGGCCTATTACTTTGATGGCAGAAGCCCAAGGTAGGGAGAGTGGGTCATGAGATTGCTACAGACATCCAGGTGAAAAATTTTGAAACCCGAATTTTGGCAAAGGCTGTGGGATAAAGAGGGGGATTAATGAAGCTCCTTATTTGTATTAGAAGTGATATAGAACTGAATGAAAGAATACTGTGTATAACATGGTATAAAAAAGTACAGTGCATTTTGTGGGATGTTGCTGAAAGCTGGATTTAGAGAAAAAATTATAAATGTCAATGTATATATTGGAATAAAGAACAATTTGAAAGTAATGAACAGAACCTTTAGATCAAGAAGTTAGAATGACCAAACAAAAAGAAACACACAGAAACCTTAAACAAAAAAGCAAACAAAAACAAAATTCAGAGGAAGAAGGAAGGAACAAAGAGATGAGAACATGAATTAGGAAAGAAACAAACATAGAAAGGATCAGCAAGGCCCATAACTGGTTCTCGTAACATGAACTTGTTGGGATTGGCCAAGGTGGGGAAGGGAGGAGGAAAGGGGAGGCACAACTAAATAATATTAGGAAGGAAAGGGAAGAATAACCACAGAGGAATGTGCAATTAGAAAGGTAAGAAAAATAAGATTGGCCACTTTGTGCCAATAAATGTGAACACTTAGCTCATTTGAACAATCTCCAAGAAAATTTGTTTTCAAAATTCACTCAAAAAGAGATGAAAACTCAAACGGCCCCATAAGCATCAAACAACAGAATCACAAGTTTAAAATCTTACAAGTAAACAACATCCACAAGGCAAGTCCAGGCCCAGGGTTTCTATAGGGAAGTTCTACCTGTGAGGAAACAGGCCACTGCAACCTTATAAACTCTTCCAAGAAACTGGAAAGGGAGCTCTCCCAGATTATTTTATGAGCTAATCTTGATTGCAGAACCAAAAAAAAAAAAAAATAAGGAAAGAAAGAAAGAAAAAAAAAAAAGACAGTATGGGAAATGAAAAAGTACAGGCCAATCTTATTCATAAATATAGCTACAAAAATCCTAAATAAAATATTAGCTAATTGAACCAGGCCCTGGATCTGGATCTAAGGCTGGATGAAAGGGTTGTAGAGAAAGCCAGGCAGACATGAAATATAGGCTCCCTGTGCACAAAAGGAAATGAGATATGCATAAATGGCCTCACTGCACTGATAAACAAGACAGCATGCCTTGACTGCACACCTGTACCTTCCAGAATGCTGGCTGTGCTCAGGCAGCTTGGCTCTAAAGCATTGCTGTCAGCAGCCCACCCAGAAATTACCAATGGAGGCACCCACCATCCTCCCACTGCCTGCTCCTGGAATGACCATGGGCCCCACCCCATGCTTCTCTGAGTAAACTCTTAAGTAAGCTGGTGCTTTTAAAGCTGGAGTTAAGAAAATAAGCAACCCATAACAACTAGAAGCTAAAAAAATAGAAAAGTAAAACAAAATGAAATAAAATAAAATTTTAAGATTAGGAGGAGGAAATTTCCAAAAGAAGAGAACTTTCACAAATGTCTGCCTACATCAACTAAAGTAAGGACAAGGATGTATAAATGGTCGATTTTGTAATTTGTAAGATTGTGTAAAATTTGGAAGTCACTTGGAGATCAATTGAGGGTCACTGACTGGCCTGGTGAAAGGTAGATTGTGGGGTCATAAGTAAGGTGAAGAGAGGACGATAGAAGTCAAGATAGTCAGTGAGGTTTTGAAGAAGAAAGGAGATGAGAATAGAAGGAAGTTTCAAGACTTAAGGTAAGGGACTTGAGTCTGGTTGTAGGCTGAGGAGGAGGAAGCAGTGGAAAAGGATGGTTAAAAATACCAGTGAGAGAAACACTATTGATGGGACAAATCTTTAAAGGAGAGGGAAGGTTTAGAGACAAGAGAGTGAGCTACAAGAGAAATGGTGGGATCCATGCATAGTGATTGGGACAGATAGTTGAGAGAGAGGAGGGAGACAGGAAGTTGAGAAGCAGGGGAGAGACAGGAAGTTGGGAAGCAGGGGAGAGCAGGAAGTTGAGAAGCAGGGGAGAGACAGGAAGTTGGGAAGTAGGGGAGAGACAGGAAGTTGGGAGGCAGGGGAGAGACAGGAAGTTGAAGTTTTGGGTTCCTTGAAAAAGGGACAGGCCAGCTCATTCTGAGAGTGAGATGGTCCCAGGGATTGGGGAGAGGGCAGAATTTGAGAATCTCCATCTGATGTGCAAAGAAATCTAATCCAGACATCTCACTGCAGTCCTCAGTACAGGGGTTAAGTGACACAGGATAACAACCAACATTCAATTATCCATGATTCCCAAAATTCAGGTACTTGCTATTATGTAATTTCTAAAGAGCCAGGGAGCCTCAAACAGCAGCTTTTTACTGTTCCAGTGCTCTGGAAGAGAAACAGGGATGTGCTTCTGTGAGAAAGGTAAGGGCTCAGGAACACACAAATTGTTAGGTTCAGTCTTAGACTTCCTCAGTTCTCCTGGCTCCCGACACTGAAGCTGGCGTAACATTTGTTCAGCAACTGTCTTCATGAGTGACTATTCCAAGCGTTTAGGCTCTTGGACTCGCACAGACTTGCATGTTGGGATGCCATGTCTGCCTACCCCCACCCCTATTGGGGCCACATCAGCCCACACAAGCTCTCCCAAATGGCAGCTGCCCTCCTCTGCGTGTGCCAGGCAGTGGCTGTGAAACAGGGGCTGGAAATCTGTTAGTGCGTTTCTGGCTTAAGAGCAATCCACATATTTTACCTTGATTTACTCTGCATTCCCTCTTTTAAAGAATTTAATGGATCTGGGACGCCTGGGTGGCTCAGTCGGTTAAGCATCTGACTTTGGCTCAGGTCATGATCTCACGGTTTGTGGGTTCAAGCCCCGCGTCGGGCTCTGTGCTGACAGCTAGCTCAGAACCTGGAGCCTGTCTTCAGATTCTGTATCTCCCTCTCTCTCTGACCCTCCCCGGCTCACGTTCTCTTTCTCTCTCTCTCTCTGTCAGAAATAAATAAAACATTAAAAAAATTTTAATGGATCCTTATTAAGTGCCCATTAAGTGGCATGTGTGGTGCTGGGCCTTGGGGACTGGAGAGGGGTGGTCGCTGCCTTCATGGGCCTCCTCATAAACTTGGGTCCTCTGAGGCTCTTTTGCTTTCACTCTTAAGCAAGAGGTTGGAGCCAAGGCCACATGCCTTTTCAAGTGAGGTCAATTACTGACCCTAGGGGTCACTGTCTGCAGGAGATGCCTGGGGGGAGCATAGGGAGGAAGAGACAAGAGAATGGGCTCCATGGTCAGACAGACCAGGCTCTGAAGCCGGCCTCTGCCAATTAGAAACCATGGAGCGCCAGGCAAGTTACTTAGTCTCTTGAGTCTTCACTCTTCATAGCTACTAAATGCAGATAATGATATCATTTTAGGACTCTATAGGGCACTTCTTGCCTCTAGAACATGGCCTCATTTAGAAGTGTGAGCTTTTTCTGCTGCTCTGTGAATGCATTCTTGCAATATCATGTCAGAACCTTCTCAACCCTGGGCCCTGGGAAATGTCAGGATTTAGAAATAAGAAATAGTAGCACTCTCTAAAAGGAAATGGGCACGAGACATGAAGGCGCGCCATCACCTGTGCCCCAGAAGGATGGTTAGTCGCCGCACTTTGTTTACTGTGAAGGAAAACGGCCTGAGTTATAAAGTTCACTGTCAGAATCACAGTGCATTTCCCCTTGGTGCGCAGCACGCAGTGCTGCTCTATCAGGGAGGGTGTGGGCCGTGCTGCAGGATTTATGGAGGAAAGAAGGGAAGAAAGAGATGCATGCATAAGTTGGGTCCATGGCCGCTGGAGCGTAAAACCAGGCAGCCAAGACTCAGCTTCTAACTCCAGTCCTACGGCTTGCCGGTGACACGTGGGTCCTGTCACTCAACTGGTCTCACTTAGCCTCTGTTGTCTCATCTCTAACTTGGGAAGACTGGTCTTTGCCTTGTCGGCTCCAGCGAGAATGAGCTGCAGTTGGCTACACGGGCAGCAGGACTGAGGGCCAGACATAGGTTAGGGCACGGGTCCTTGGTTCAAGTCCAGACTCACACGGAAGCAGTGGGCAGCAGCAAAGATGGGGAGCAGAGGAATGGCATTCGAGCTCTCCCTCGGACAGGCACTTCTAAGTTCTCAGTGTCGGGAGAGCCGGTCTGATTCCTGAGCAGCTAAATTGTGTTAGCGTTTTCAAGCCTCAGAAGCTCTGGGGCTGCTTATACTGTCTTGGTTTCACTATGTGTTTGCTGTCCCCAGCTCTGGATGAATTCCGCAGACAACCTGGAGCTCTCCCTCTTTTCCCATTTTGTGGAAATCCTTCGATCACCAAGGTAGGCTGGGCTTTGGCAGTGTGGGGTCTGGCACTAATGGGTTCATGCCAGGAAGGGGGACTGAGGGGGCAGGACACCCAGTGGCTCAGCAGCCACAGCCTTTTCCCCTTTCCAGACCACTGGGCTCCCAGGTGACCCAGCATGTCTGTCTGGGTCTGTTTGGGCTGCTGTGCAAAATATGATAGACGGGGTGCCGAATAAACAATAGACGTTTATTCCTCACAGTTCTGGAGGCTGGAAGTCTAACATCTAACATCAAGTCTAACATCACTGGCAGATTCAGTGTCTGGGGAGGGTCCCGCTTCCTGGTTAATAGCAGTCTTCTTACTATAATGTCACCTGGTGGGAGGGGCGAGGGAGCTCTCTGGCATCTCTTTTATAAAGGTTCTAATTCCATCCCTAGGACTCTACTCATGACCTGCTTACCTCCCAAAGACCACACCTCTGAATATGATGGTTAGGTTTTAACACACGAATTTTGGGGGGGACACGAGCATTCAGTCTGTAGCAATGTCCTTCCCAGTAGCTTACTTATGTGGGGCAAGTCTGTCTCCCCCAGTGGATTTGGGCCTCAGGAGGGGACTCCCTAGCTCTGGCAACCAGCAGCCTCTCAGGGGCTCAGTATATGTGGCCAGCAAAGGCAAACACTTCTCTGAGTCCGGTTTGCCTTCCAACCCACTCTCCCTCTAAATGACTTCTCCAAGTCACTTTTTAAAACATTCAGGGCGCTTTTAGTTGCAGGTGGCAGAAATACAACTCAAACCAACTTGAGGAAGGAAGGGAGGGAGAGGAAAAGGAAGGGAGGAGGGAGGGCAAACGGAAGATTGAGAAAGGGGGATTTATTGGCTCATACATTGGAGCGGGGCTGATCTTGACATGTGGCTGGGTGGCACTCACACTACTTCATCTGAGACCTGTCGCCTGTCTTGTCCATACTTTCTTCCCTGTTGGCTTCATTTGGGGAGACGGCAAGATGGCCGGCCAGCTGGCAGCACCTTGGGGCTGGAAGTTCGGAGGAACAAGACAGTCCTGTGGAGAAGGCATACGGAAAAACAGGCTGCTTAGTGCTGTGATAAGAAAGACCACAAAACACAGTGAGAGCTTATAGGTGGATGAACGCACATCTTCCCTGTTAGGCTGATGCATACAAACCACACACGGAACTGGACTGGTTCTGCCTCTGTATCAGGGATGTGGAGGTCGGCAGAATTTGTCCTATTAGTATAGAAAAGGCAGTTCAAGAAGGAGCAATCCACCCAAATTCACCTTCCTTCACCTTTGTTTTCCTTTCCCACTTTCTTTCTGTACTTGTTGTTTTCTAAAAGGTGGACATTTATCCTGGGAGCTGTTTCCTTTGGTTGAGTAGAATTTACTGGAAATTGAATTTGTGATTATCCTAAGAAGGGGGATGTGGATGCTTGAATTCTGTCTTTTTTCCCCTTTGACTCTCAGTGGCGTGTTCATCCACTTTGTGGTTTGGGGTGGGCAGGAAGAGCACACACCCCAGACAGACTCACCAAGGGCCCCTCGCCCCTGGCTGTTGGGAAGTGCTTCGCGGTCGCACGCGAGTCTGCTGCCTTTGTTCTGAGTTTTCTGAGACCAGCATTAGTTTTCCCTGAGGCTTGGAATTTAAAAGTCAATAACTGGGGGTTGTCTTTGAAGGCAATTTCGGGGCGGGGGGTGGAAGGGCATGGGAGGCTCATCCCTGAGCAACTCGGGCATTTGGCAGACACATATTCAATGGGTGTCTGGCAGCATTTTGATGAGTTGCCGAGAGAGCATTGGAGTCAGAGGGCCATGGAGTGAGCCCAGCCTGGGAAACCTTTTTAGCAGAAACACAGCAAATTTGGTTCATTCCAGTAAAAGCTTTTACTGCCTTTCTCCTGGGCTCACCAGGGAAGGACCCCGGAATGCTGAAGTTGCTCACCAGGCTCAGCTTATCCCCAAGCTCGTCTTCCTCTTCAATGAGCCGGGCCTCACCTGCTCCAAGATCCCCACCATCATTGCCATCCTAGGCTGTCAGCTGAGGGGCTACTCCAGCATCCAGGACCTGCTCAGGTACGGTGCCAGGCATCCCAGGGGGAAGGGCAGAGTCTTGGGACTATTTCACAAGGGAATACAGGCCTCGGCTCTCTCCTGACCACACTCGACCCAGCAACACTACCCTTCAGTGCAGTGGCAGGTTCCATTTCCTTGGAACCTTCTAGAGGTGCTTTTTAGGGCAGAGAGTTGAGAAAAGGGGTGAGTCTGTTAGACTCCAAGCAGGGCTATGTGCTCACTGTTCCCCGGTGCCCGGACGCACTTGCTATGCCAAGAATTCAAAAATTTCTATGAGCACAGTCATCGTCATCAGCCATTGATTGACCCATCAGGTCTGCTTTTTGCAGACTTCCCCAAGGACAGTCCCTGTCGGCATGGTACTTAGCCTTTTCCTTCCTCATTGCTATCTGTTATGTTGATCAGGCAGAGCCAGAGTTAACTGCTCTGATGGCAGATTTTAGAAGTCTCTGGAAACACTACATTGATCATGGAATAATTTGATTTCCCTTAAACTCTCCCTTGAAACCAGTTTGGGGAGATCTGTGCACAAAACCCCCCTATGTATTGAGCAGATATGGGTTGAGCCCCCCATTGAACTTATCCTCCTCTCTCTACATTAAGAATTGGACTGTTTGTCGTGTACACCCTCAAGCCTTCTTCGGTGAATGAGAGGCAGATCTGCGTGGATGGAGGCCTGGACTCCTCAGTGCCTGGTGAGGAGACCTTTCTTAGACACCAGTCTGAAAGCAGCAGGATGGCCCTCATGGCACCACTGAGAGCCACCTGTCATGGGCCCATTTTGTAGAGAGAAGGGCTGAGGCAAAGGAAGGGGAAGGTGCCCACAACTAAGCAGCTGTTCCCAAGTAGTGGCTTTGTGAGGTCATAGTTTTATGAGTAGGGTTACAGTCAAATCAAATTGCATATTCTTCCTTCACAACCTGGAAGAGCTTCTAAGGCCTCCAGGATAAAGCTCAGTTCCCTACAGGCCAACAGGTGGGATCCTTCATGACCCAGTTCCTGCTCGCCTTCTTGATTGAGTCTTTCCTACCCCTGCTCCTCTGATGAGCCCCAGCTTCAGCACTCTGAGCACCTGCAGGTCCTAATATGTGATGGGCTGCCCTCCGGCCATGCTTTGTGTGTGTCACTCCCTTGGCAGAAATGCCTGCCATCACCCACCACTCTCCCTGCTTTGCCCACTGGACTAACCAACCATTCCTGGTCGCACCAAACCAGGTTAGATCACCTCCTCTGTGCTTCTAAAGTCCTTGGGCTTACTCTAATGCACAGGTTAGTGATTTGTTTCTCTGAGTTTCTCTCCTCGCAACCAGGTGCAGAACAGTGGCTATGTCATGTTCCCTCTGCTAGTGCAGGTGTGATGGAACTTGGTCCTGGGCCCTACAGGTCCGTGCTGTCCAAGAGGGGGGCCTTGAGCTACATGTGGCCATTTACATTTAAATTTAAATTGGTAGAAATTAAATACAATTAAAATTTCAGTTCCTCAGTCACACCAGCTCCATTCCAACTGCTCGATAACCACATGAGTCTAGTGGCTACTGTATTGTACAGGGGAGATATAAAACACTCTTAACGTTGAAAAAGATTCTATTGGACACTGTTACTTAGTCTAGAAAAATGATCTCTTATCTTTACGTCAAACCTGAATAGTAGATATTACTATTCCCATTTTGCAGATGAGGAAACAGAGGCTCAGAGAGATAAGACCCTTGGGGCCAGAATCCAAATAGAGAGAAATCTGACTCCACTTCTCCAAGCTGCCACATCAGTCCTATTTCTGCATTCATGTGCCCGGAATTGGTTGTAAAATAACTGGTTAACCAAGGGGATGAATGAATGGATAATGGCCCAAAAGTCAGCTTATTCAGTCAGCCCTTCTTCTAATATGGACTTCATTCTGAACCCTACAGTGCTAGCTCTATTTTTAGTTCAACGTTGATAGGCTGAAGATTTAGCCAGGAAACACACTGAGAGCAGGAATTGAGATTGAGGACTAAAATCTTCCCCACTCTGCTCCCGTGTCTCCCATAATGCCCAGCACACAGTTGGCGGTCAATAGGTGCAAAATGTTGCAGCCTATGATAGTGAAAAAAAATTCTTCTATCGGAAGATAAATTTGACCTTGTTATTTTTAGGATTTTCTGGGGGATGTGGATGGGAAGCATCAAAATCATCTCCAGTTAAAGGGAACTTTAGGAACATTTCCTGAAATTCTTTTTAAGCATTGTATGGAAGTCTAGAACTGAATGCCAAACTTTTGAGTCCCATCCATGCCCCAGTTCCTGGGTGAGCGAAGCGTTTGGTGAATACCATTGCTTACTGCAGCAAATAGTATGTCTCTTTACATCCGTTTTCCCTCAAATCTGAATTTCCTTATTTTGTAGCTGGAAGCCAAACATCTGGAAAGACAATCTGGCTCAGAAACCAGTTGCTGGAGATGCTGTTCAGTGTAATATCTTCCTCCCAACTTCATCTGTCCTCTGAGTAAGTAGCTCCAGGAAGAGTGATTTGGCATGGGGTTGCCTCATACAGGGTGCAGTATTAAAACCTTTTCTTAATGAAAAGTTTAGCATCTCTGAGTCGGTTTTCGGCAATGTGTTTCCTGCACCAGTCAGAAAGAAAATTATATTCTCTCCACCCAATAAAGCAGACCTTGCCCTAAGATATTCTGATGCAAATGTGAAATGGGCATGAGTAAGTCAGAACAGATTTGGTATAATTACAATAAGCTCTTTTTGTCACCATTGCTGTAGTGTAATTGTTATTGTTTTGGCAGTTGTGACAGTCACTGATTTTGATGTCCTGTACTTGGCAGAAAATAGAATGGAGAAATGGTTAGCCTACATAACATCTATCAAGGAAAAGGCTTGCCAAATTCTTCTGCTATTTACTGTCAGTTATTTGGTTATTTTTCCAGGTTGGAAAAACAAGTATCTGCCTTCAATTAACTTTCAAAACAGTGCATAACCATGAAATTCCATTAACTCTCTCCCACTGATGCCTGCTTTATATCCAACTCCAGAGTCATTCATTCAGCCACTATTTGTTGAGCACCTACTGTGTGTCAGACTCTGTTCCTCACTCCAAGAATGTGGTGCTGAGGAAGTCAGTCCAGGTCCTTGCTCCTGCTGGGGTTGATATTTTAGTGTGTATGTGTGTTTGGGGGAGGGGAGAATATAGTGGGGAGTTACCCCTCAGTAAAACAGCCTTGCGAGTAGTGCTTAAAAAGACTTTGTATTTCTAGAATCAAAACATGGTAGAACTGGAAGATGCCTTGGAGATGAGCTAGTCCAGCCCTTTCCTTTTTCATCTTTCTGAATGAGAATATAGGGTAGTGCTTAAGCACCAGAGTTCTGGCGTCCTGGGTTCAAATCCCAGCTCTGCTCTTAGAGACCTTGGGGAGGTTATTTAAATCCTCTATGCCCTCTTCTACTCATCTATACAAAGATAAGAATAGTGCCTGCTATGAATGGACTTTAATATGTGACTATCCCTGAGCATTGTGTCTGGGGCACTATAAATACTCCATAAGCTAACTGCTCTCATCATCATCATCATCACCATCATCACCACCATCATTACTATCATCATCATCATCATCACCATCATCACCACCACCATCATCATCACCCCATCGTCATCATTGCCATCATTATCATCACCACCACCACCATCACCATCATTACTATTATCATCATCATCATCACCATCATTACCACCATCATCATCACTGTCATCATCATTACCACTACCACCACCACCATAATCACCACCACCACTACCACCATCACTATCACCACCACCACCATCATCACCACCACCACCATCATCATCATCATCATCATCATCAAGGAAAATGACCAGAGCTCACCAAGACCTCTGCCAAAGTCAGCCAGTTAGTAAACAGAGGCAGGAATAGAAGTGAGGACAGTTTCTTGACTTCTAGGCCAGGGGCCACAGCCTCGCTGCCTAGGCTGGCAGTTGGTGTTGAGAACACTGCCCGGCAAAGATGGGCCCTTCTCTGGTTCCCAGAGGCAGAGTCCTTTGCTGAGCCGTTGCCTCTGAGGTTTGGTTGCCCACCTCCCTGCCTTCTAGTCCTCTCTAGTAAATCTGTATTCTACAAACTCATCATTTTAAAATTTATTTTTGAAAGTGACAGTTGAACCTGTATTTTTTTTTTTTTGGCCTAAACTGATAAAGATGCATACATACTGGACTAGTCCATTTAGATTAATTTTGATCAGTATATCTGAAAAGGGAGTGAGCTAACCATTATGTGTTTTATGCAACTGTATTGATGTAATTAGATGGGTCACTGGTCAGGCCTTGCAAGTATGAATATTAGTGGGGTAGGGCTCTCAAGGGGCCTGCACATTTTTACATCTGTTGGTACAGTTTCCTATTGCTTTGAAAAACTTTGGCCAACTTACCCTTTAGTCATTAATAAACAAGTTTAGCCATTTAACAGCAACTTTGCCAGCATTTTAGTTTACTATTCTTTTTAATCTTTTTTTTTAATGTTTTATTTATTTCTAGGAGAGAGAGAGAGAGACAGCGTGAGCAGGGGAGGGTCAGAGAGAGAGGGAGTCACAGACTGAAACAGGCTCCAGGCTCTGAGCTGGCAGTCAGCACAGAGCCCGACGCGGGGCCCCAACCCACCAATCGTGAGATCATGATCTAAGCGAAAGTCAGACGCTTAACCGACTGAGCCACCCAGACACCCCTACCATTCTTTAAAAATATAACATGTGCTTCACTAAGTGATATCCAGAGTAACCTCAGTTTGGCTCTCTTAGGTACCTAGCAATGCTGGAAATTATTTGTATTTTCTGAATGTGCTATTTGCTTGTGGACTGAGAGATAATTTATTGCATTTTTTGACACTCCCCTCCCCCCAGGACAAAGGAAGAGATGTTTTTGAACCTGGGGCCTGACTGGTTCCTGCTCCTTGTACAGGGCCACCTGCATCCCAGCACCACTGTGCTGGGGTTGAAGCTGCTGATGCACTTTTTGGCAAGCCCCTCTCTCCGCGGGCGATTTAAAGAAGGCCTGTCTGGGGGATCCTGGGTGGAGCGCAGCCTCGAGGGCGTGGACATTGTGATGGGTGAGTGGCGGCCTTCTCCGGGAGGTCAGGCGCCTCCTCACCCAGGACTGCAAGTGAGGACGTGCCAGCCTCCTTCCTCTTGGGGTCTTCATGCTCTTGCAGTAGGATCACCTTGACCTCTCACCCCGATCAGCATCAGTCTCCTCCTACTTCCTTGTCAGGATCCCCTTATGTCCTGACTGCTTAGACACTGGGGGCTTCCTTCCATTCCTCAAAAGCTCCTGAGCTCTTTTCCTCTTCCTGAGATGTTGTCCCCAACTCGCAACACCAACATGGCTCTGCTGGCTGGCATGGGTTCATCCCTCAGGGCTCAGTTCAAATGCCACTTCCTCCAGGAGAGGAGGGTTCCCCCTGAATTAGGGCCTCTCGGTTATACTCTCTTTGCCCCTATACTTTTCTTTATAGTACTTATCACAATTCACAAGCAAGTATTTTTGGGGGTATTAAATCCCTTAATGTGCCCCCCGACCCCTACATTATAAGTACTTGGTGAGGGTCTGCGGTTCTATATATTTTGTTGAAATGCTATGTCCTTATTGCCTAATACAAAGTTACCCTGTTGCTTGTAAGATGGCAGGTACTAAGTATCTGTTTTTGAATGAATAAATGAATGAATGAATGAGTGAGTGAGTATGTCAGAAATAGGGAAAGGAACTCTTATTGAATACTTCCTTGTGCTCATGTGTGTATGACATATTTGGCATTTCTATGGGATGGGTAGGTGGCAGGGAATCCCTTCATGTGTCCAATCCCCCCCTTGACCAGAAGCAATAGCAATTGTTCTCAGTTGGATTTTGTGCCCCTTCCACCTAATCAACAGATAATTTGAAGAGCCACGCCACCTTGCCTGACCAGAGCACCTGCCTGCTTCCTGGGTTCCGCGTCTTGAAAGAATTTCTGGGCCACCACGTGCACATTCCGGAAGTCTATCTCATTGTGTCCACCTTCTTCCTGCAGACGCCACTTACAGAGCTGACCGATGGGCCCAAAGTAGGTTCTTGGGGTACTCCTGGGACGGAGTGACACATCTGGTTTTATCACCCCATGTTACCGAGGAGGTTCCCTAAGACTCTCCGCCACTACCTCCATCCACTTCTTCCAACTCTTATTGCATTCTCACTCTATCCTTCCCTCACAGTGCCACTCCCTTGGCTAGCTCTTCAGGTCCTCTGAGTTCCCGAGCCTCTGCCTCCCATCTTCCCTGCCAGCATGTCTGTTTTTATCAGTTCCACTTTTAAGTCTTTCCCTTTCTGTGCATGGGTAGAGAAGTCACATGATGATGGGCATTGGAGGAGAGGCAAATTGATGCCACCACAGAATCAGAGCCTCAGCTTATACCTTCTGAAATAGCATGTCTCCTTACCTTAGCAATGTGCCTTGATTCCCCTGAATTCTAGAGTAAACCATATATGCTCTCCAGACTTCTGCTCCAAAGTGGCCCTTTGCTCAAATGACTTACTTCACTGTGGGAATGGGAGGGCCCCAGGAGGAGGTATTGCTTTGGCACTCTGCTCTCCACCACCTGTTCATGCCATGACCCTCTCTGTTAGCTTCTCTCTATTGTCACTGACAAAGGGTAGTTTTTCCAGGCTGATCTGGATTCTTCCCACTCCTCTCCTGAGTGATCTCACCAGTAGTTGGCCTTCTTTCTCCTGTGCTTTCAGCACCTCCTTTTCTACGGACTTTTCCCTCATAGACCTTACAGATGGTGAACTGTGTCCCACCTAAAACCAGAAGCTGCCCCCATGATTCATATTCCTGGCCAGCTGCTCTCCTATTTGTCATTTTTTTGTGCTTCCTTAGCCACATCTCTCCAAAGAGGAACCTACACTCACAATGCATAGCTTCTCACCATTCACCCACTCACTCATTTACCTGCACTACATCCAAGTCGTCATGAGCTCCCATTCCTGCGGGATCAGGTTTAGAATCCATAGCCAGTCAGAATCCATAGCCAGTGTCAAGACCCTTTGTGGTTGGGTGTCTGACTTGTCTCTCCAACTCAGATTCCTTGCTTACCTGCCCTTTATGCTGTGAATCCCCCAGATCACCCGCCCAGTAAGATCAGCTGCTTTGTGCTTGCCTCCCCTGTGCCTTTAATGAGTTCTTACTTCCATGTCACCTACCTGATGAGGCCTCCTCCTTCAACACAGAGCTCAGATGCCACCTTCTGCTTAGATCCCTGGGCAGGGGGAGCCACTCCCTCTTGTGTGCCTCAGCACACCTTCACCTTATATGGCACAGACACATTTGCATGATTTCCTCTCTCCTTAGCTACTGAGCACCTCAGGAACGGAGCCCACTTCTTACTCACCTTCCTGGGCACCTGACAAACAGCAGATTCGGAAATTGTTTCTTGGTCTCAATTGAGTTAAACTGCACTGAATGGAAATTGGGGGAGAAGCATGGCTCTGCAAATAGAAGGCTAGAAAATCCACCCCTCTTGTACATCCTTATATTTGACCTATCTAAATCTTGATATATGCTAATAGTATTATAGATCACACTTCAAAATAAAGTTCTTAATATGCTGTGCTAGGTTCACCAAAATCGTGTATTTCTATTTCTCCAAGAATGTGTTGTAAGAAACAAACATCTGCCGAGTGTCAGGACCCGTGATAGATGTTTTACATATTTTATTTCGCTAGATATTTATAACGATCCCATGGGATAGAGAATGCAATTTTCATTTTACAGAGAAGGAAACTGAGCTGCCAAGAGGCTGAATAGCTTGCACAAACCCAGCTTTTAAAGAGGCTAAGTCAGATTGCCCTGCTGGTCAATTGCAGCAATTCCCTCTGCTACCCTCTGCCCTGTGCTCAAAGCCTTTGAATTCCTCCTATGTCCTCTGTAATCTCATTTACGAAAATTCATTAAAGTTGATTGTGACCTCAAACCAAACAAAAGAGCTAAATGATGCAGCATCTACTCAGACGTATGTCTTTCCCCCATGCACCACTGAGTGGGCTGAAGTTCTGCACATGGCCAGCCACCTAGGCTGCTACTGTCTGTTTCCTCTCTCCCACTCAGGCCCCCCGAGAAACCTGATGTACTGGCTGGAAAGCTGGTCCCACTGGTGTGCAGCCATTTGTCTCTCTACAGTCCTTGTCCCCTCTTTCAGGACAGCCTGGATGCCATGCTTCAGTCACTTCTGCAGAAGCACTACAGTGAAGAAGTCCTCCGGGTTGGGTTGTGCACTGAAGGTGCCCTGCTGCTTCTGGAAATGCTGAAAGCCACCATGAGCCGGGTGAGACCCATTCCTCACATCTCCCAAGGAGGCTCTGATGGGAGGACAATTTTGGAAGGGTCATCTTGACTTTTTCCAGCAGCTTCCTGGTAATGCTGAACATTAGCAAGTGTCATTCAGGATGCTTGATATAAAAGGCATGGTGTGTTCTAGCAATAACTTAGGTGCTCAGTGGGAAACTCAGTTTAAATGTTCCCCATGGAGTTTGTGTGCTGTGGCCAGAAGTTGTCTGTTTTCCATTTGTTAAAATATTTGAGTTCCTTCACTGGGAGATTTAATGCCAAGGGAACATTTCTGAGCGATTAATTTGGGTCAGCAGCTTCAGGCGACTGGTGGGGGTGGAAAGGGACCTGTTCCCTCAAGGAGCTCACCCCCACTGGGGACAGGTGGGCCTCTCACATTAGTGAGCTGTGAGGTAGAAACCTGTTAGAGAAGACAGATGCCCACCAACAACTTACATGACATGGAGACCCCTCAATTCAGATATTCAAGGTCCACTGGGGGTAGGTGGAGAGGTTATTTTCAACGTGGAGGCAAGTGTAAGGGGGTGAAGGCCATGAGGCCTGTGAATGGGAGTAACTATGAGCCATATCAACAAGAACTTGCATGAAAGGCTGAAAACGTCTGACTTCATTCTGTAGACCCCAAGGGTGACTGGAGGCTTGATTATGGGTGGGAAGCCTTATTGCTTTTGGGAAATGATTCATCCTTACCTTTACAATTTCAACAAAGGACAAGATAGAAATTAAAAATCACCTGAAACACACCCATCCAGAGATAACCACTGTGAACTTTAGTGGAAAGTTCTCCTATACACCTAAGATTATACCATATCCTTACAGAGGATTGGGCCACATAAACCTCTTGCCTTTGTTTCTCAAACAAAGGAAATTTATGTTCTTTTGCAGAATGTTCATTGTTATAAAAAGTCTGTAATGAACTTTTTTGAGCTGATCAGATCCTTTTTCTCCAAACTTCTCCATAGTGTGAATTCTGGGATGTGGGATAGTGGGTCAAAGTGTCCTTCATATATTTTCTTTTGGACGCCCTTCTCAGGAAGGATGCATTAGACATTATACATACATAAATTCCTCCCTGTAATGTATATCCTGCCATCTTGTATAGGAGCGCCCAGTCCAGTTCTCAGAGCCTTAGCAACACCACCAAACTGGTGATTTGAGTTCTCTTGCATTTATTACAAGTGAAATTGATAGCATTTTTCATGTGCTTAGTAATCATCTCTATTTATTTTTCTGTGAATTGCCTATTTGTATCTTTTGCTAGTTTTTCTCTGTATTTGTGTGTGTGTGTGTGTGTGTGTGTGTGTGATTATGCTAAGACAGTACAGATCACACTTTTTGCTCTTTTTAAAACCAAGAATGTATTTAATTTTTATTGTATACTCTTTTAGCATATAATTAGGTGATCACCTGCTTTTTTTCTTTTAGCCACTTATGTACTGTGAATTACATCAACAGATTTTTCGCATTTTTAGAAGATTCACTGAGTTCCTCTGTTCTTATTCTTTCAGTATACTTCTTTATTCTGTTTGTAAATATTTTATTTATGACTCTGAGTGCATATTTATAAGTGATAGCAGGCTGCAGTTTTCTTTTGTTGTATGTTTGTCAGGTTTTGATATCAGTATTATGCTAACTTTATTGAAAATAATTTTTTTTTTCAAGAAGATGTTAAATCCGTAATTCTTGTCTTATTTAAATTGTTCCCATGAAACTTCTTGGGCCTAAATTTTTTCCATTATTGCTTTGTTTAGGCTCTTAAATGTCTCTTTGACCTTGTTTAGGTAATAGATGCTTTATTCAGTTTGCACAAATGGACTCTTTAAATTCATTTAATTTTCTGTATGATTATTTCCCCCTTCTTATTCTGTATTTGTAGGCTCAGGCTCTCTTTACCCCACCCCTGCCATTACCTAAGGATCTGGGGACTTGAGGGTTGATTTAAAGAAACAGTTTTGGATATAGTCTCCTGATTTTTTTTTCTGTCTAGTTCTACCATTTTGATACTTGGCATCATCATTATTTTGGTAGTTTTCTAGAGTTAATGTGATTGCAGTTTTAAAGACCTCTTAACTCTTTTTTTAAAAATTTATTTATTTAAATTCAAGTTAGTCAACATGCAGTGTAGTATTTGTTTCAGCAGTAAGACCCAGTGATTCATCACTTACATATAACATCCGTTGGTCTTCCCAACAAGTGCTGTCCTTAATGCCCATCGCCCATTCAGCCCAACTCCCCACCCACCTCTCCTCCAGCAACCTCAGTGTATTCTCTGTATTTAAGAGTCTTTTATGGTTTGTCTCTCTCTCTGTTTTTATCTTATTTTTCCTCCCCTTCCCCTATGTTCATATGTTGTGTTTCTTAAATTCCATAGATGAGTGAAATCATATGATATTTGTCCTTCTCTGACTGACTTAATTTCACTTAGCATAACACACTCTACTTCTGCCCACATTGCTGTAAATGGTAACATTCTTTTTGATTGCCGAGTAATATTCCATTGTATATATATACCACATCTTCTTTATCCATTCATCAGTTGACGCATATTTGGGCCCTTTCCATAACCTGACTATTGTTTTTAACCCTGCTATAAACATTGAGGTGCATATGCCCTTTCGAATCATCATTTTTGTATCCTTTGGATAAATACCTAGTAGTGCAATTGCTGAGTCTTATGGTAGTTCTATTTTTAATTTTTTAAGGAATCTCCATACTGTTTTCCAGAGTGGCTGCACCAGTTTGCATTCTCACCAATAGTGCAAAAGGGCTCACCTTTCTACTCACCCTCTGCAACATCTGTTGTTTCCTGAGTCGTTCATGTTAGCCATTCTGACATGTGTGAGGTGGTATCTCATTGTGGTTTTGATTTGTATTTTCTCTGATGATGAGTGATGTTGAACATCTTTTCATGTATTTGCTAACCACCTGGATATCTTTGGAAAAGTGTCTATTCATGTCTTCTGCCCTTTTCTTCACTGGATTGTTTTTTGGGGGTGTTGAGTTATAAATATCGATATCTTTATAGATTTTGGATACCAACCCTTTATCTGCTATGTCATTTGCAAATATCTTCTCACATCCCATCAGGTGCCTTTCAGTTCAGTTGACTGTTTCCTTTGCTGTGCAGAAGCTTTTTATCTAGCTGCTCCACATCCTGGCCAATGGCTTACGTTGTCAGTCTTTTAGATGTTAGCTACTCTGCTGTGTTCAACTGTCCTTGGGAACAGACAGCATTATGTCCACTGTGCAGATATAGAAACTGAAGCTTACAGAGATTAACTCACTCAGGCAAGGTCACAGAGTGAGGCACAGTGGAGGCATGTGGGTCCAGCGTTAGGATTACAGTTCAGGTCACTGCTATGCCTAAGAATCCTCAAGGGTCCCTGTTTCTTAGTGCATTGAATCCAAATTCCTTTCCCAAAAATCCAAGTCTTATATCTGACCTTACCTTTCAGCTCATGTTCTGGTCACTGTGAACATAAGCCTGAAGTGCTAAGGTGTCTCCTTCAATCCTCCCAGCAACCTTCTGAAATGGGTCATATTGGGATCCTTGTTTCACAGAGTCGGGCTGGAGGGGCTCAAGAACTGGTCCAAAGCTATCAGTAAATTGCAGAGGCAGCATCTGAACCAGGCACACTAACTCCAGAAAAAGCCCTTGGAATTCTGAGCTCTGGTATCTCCCATAGATCTAACACTGTGCTGTAAGAACCTGGTGGAGAAGCTAGATGCAGGTGACTTCAGAAGCAGGCCCTCTGTCTACCTGCTTAGCCCAAACCAAACCCTCACCAAGATCCTGTGGATGGGATTTAAAAAAAATTTTTTTTAATATTTTATTTATTTCTAGGAGAGAGAGAGAGAGACAGCGTGAGCAGGGGAGGGTCGGAGAGAGAGGGAGTCACAGATTCTGAAACAGGCTCCAGGCTCTGAGCTGGCAGTCAGCACAGAGCCCGACGCGGGGCTCGAACCCACGAACCGCGAGATCATGACCTAAGCGAAAGTCGGACGCTTAACTGACTAAGCCACCCAGGCGCCCCCCTTTGGATGGGATTTTAAACTGCTCTCCAGTTGTCCCATGCACACTGCCTTCTTTCCACTATTAGGTTTGTCAGTTCCAAGCCCTTGGGAGCCACCTGGTAAACACGACCTCTTAACTCATGTACATAGGGCCAGGACTTGAAGTGTGCTGTTGGGAAAGTGAGAAGCCACAGATGGGGGACGCTAGGGCCGAGGAACCTGACATCCACCTATAACATCTATAGGAGTAGGCTGAGCACCATTCCATCTAGTTGTTGGTGTGGCCTTATTGTTGGATGACTCTAATGTTAAGGTTAGTACATTTTCAATTTCCAAGCTGTCCGTTCAGGACATAGCAGGACCTTAGGCAGCCACTGGACATACTGGGGCTGGAGTCAGTCTCCAGACAAAGTGACTGGTCATGACTACTCAAAGGAACTGGGCTTCAGTGTGACACTAGTGTGCAGCCAAGATGGAGGCTCGGCCATGTGGCCAAGGCCTGGTTATGGCGTGGGGACAAACAGGTGCCCAGATCCCTTCAGGACACTGGATATCAGTTCAGTGTAACATGATCCATCCCAGACCCCCGGCTGGTGGGGAAGAGGCTCCTCAAGACCTGCCAACTGCAGACAAGCTTTGTCCAGATATTAGCCAGGGTAAGATCTACAGCTGGAAGTATTAGCACTGGGCTGGGGAAGGCTGGCATCACCTCTTACTAGCAAATTCCTTGAACACAGAGGCCATGTCTAATCACACAGAGGCAGTCTAAGGCGGACTTTATAGCCAGATTTCCTGGGTTCAATTCCTGGCTGTCCCTTACCTGTCAGGTGACCTTTGGCAAGCTACTGAACCTCTCTGTGCCTCTGCCTTCCCATCTGTAAAATCGAGGTAAGTGTAGAACCTACTTCAGAGGGTTGCTGTGAGGGGAGAAGAGGAATGTGTGTGAAGCCCTTGGAAAAACATCTGCACACATGGAAAACCCTTCCCCAACTGACAGCCAGTATCCCATGCTAATCCATAACTTAGGCGTCTTACAATTAGGTGTCTGGTTGAAAGTCTCAGAAATCCCTAGATTTCAAGCCTTCTGGCTCCTCTGCCGCCACGGTCACACTCCCATGCGCCGCGTCTCATGAAGTATGTCTTCAGCCCTCAGCAGGCTCTGGAGATGATGCCTGGGAGAAGACCTTCCCTGCCAGCGTGCTGCACTTCCTTGGCCTTGTGCACAGCACCTACCCCCAGGACCCTGCCTGGCGGGCCCCAGAGTTCCTCCAGACATTGGCTACCGCCACCTTCCCTCTGGGAACCCACAAGGTAGGACACACCACTGTCCTGCCCCATGAGAGCAGGGGTGAGTGAGGCCGGACAAGCTGAGGTTGGGAGGGGAGAGGGCCGACTGGGTCCTGAGGATGTGGTGTGTGTGTGGACCATGGGAAGAGAGGCCCAGTAGGTCAAGGGGGCCTGATGGTCTTGGAGCATCTAAGAGCTGAGAGGAGCAGGTAAGAATAGTGTGACGGGAAGGCAGGTGCAGGAGAGGAAGGGGAGACATCCCCTCATCCCCTCACGGTCCCTACCGTGGTGCAGTAGGACAACTACAGCTTCAGCAGGGAGGGTGAGCTATGATGCCTGTCTGCAAGTGCACAACCATAGCTAAGGGAGCAGGTTAGAGACACGCAGTGCTAAAGGAAGGTTTAGAAGCCGTGCCATGCACAGTGTGGGTATGTAATGTTTGCTCCATAATTATTTGTTGAACAACCAAATGAATGAATGAATGAGCCAAGAAGTGTGTTCATGGGGGACAGACATCTTCTACTGAACACCTACGGCCATCCTGAGCCTGTGCTTGGGTTAACCCCCTACTAACACTCTTGGCGGTGTTGTCTGGAAGAAGAAAGTGAGATCCAGAGAGGCTGAATGGGACTGGCTAGTTTCTGCTGCATTTAGTGGAAGCCGTAAGACCCATCTCACAAAATGGTTGAGAAAAGGAAACTGGCCACAGTTTACATGACTCATGAGTGACAGAGCCAAGATCGAGACCTCACTACTCTCACCCAAAGGCCCATGTCCTTTCCATCAGCTGGTTTAAAATAAAATTGAATGGCCCAATAAAGTTTGAGTAATTAGCTTTAATGGAAAAGCTAAATATATAGACTAGAAGGTTTGCAAGAAGATAAAATTGTTTGGTAAGCTAATACCAATGAAAGGAACATATGGGAAAAGTAAATGTTAAAAAAAGATGCAATAAAGAGCAAAGGAAGTCACTATGGACAGCACTGGAGATGTGGTGGATGGGACAGAAGCCAGGCGCCCCCAGGCCAGGCAGGGAGGAAGGACAATCCCACAGGCCACCCCTCCCCAACCCCCTAAACCAGGGCCTCTGGAGTGGGCCAGGACCCTGAAGTCCACGGCCTGACATTCTCGGCCCAGACCCCCACCTCAGCTCTGACACCCACTGTCTAAGAAGTCCGGGTTCCAGCCGGCTGCCTGCCTATGTGTGGAGCACACTCTGACCCAGGGCTCTTCTTCCTCACACTCAACCATTCTGGCCTGGCGGCAGGCCCGGCCCAAAGTCACTTCCCCAGAGACTGCAGATGAGCCCGACCCTGTCTTGGGGCTCCCGGCTCCAGTGTCACAGCGCTTATCCCCACACCTCCTAGCCTTGTCCCAGTTCCAAGTCAGCTTCAAAAGGCCTTTGTGGCACAGAAAACATGACAGGCCCTCTTCATGCAGAAGGCTGGTGGCCAAAAGTCTTTGATTTGCTGTGAATATATATGGCATCTTTCCAGTCAAGGCCGCATGGAGCTAATTAATGCAGTCACCACCTCCCTAGGTGCCATTAAATTGATTTTATGGCTTAATTAAGAACGGCTGCATTAATTTTATGAATGAGCAAAGGGAGGTGCTGACAGATGAATGTGCATGAGAAGTTCGTGGGCCAGGAGTCAGGAGCCTCCAGCTGCATGTCCTTGGGTGTGTCATTCGGCCTCCCAGCATCCCCATGTCTTCCTGGACATATCTGAGCTGATGACCCCTGCCTCACTGATCTTCCAATATTTTTATAAACATAAAGTGAAAGCCAAGGTGCTTCAGGTACTTGGACTTGAGGAAGTCCTGGTTCTCTCACCTGAGGGTCCTGTCTGTCAACATCAGCAGAGCCTGGTAAACAGTATAGGCGAGTGAGGGCTCTACCAGGAGGTGGGGACAGACTTTCCTGACCCCAGTTCATAGGGCCAGGCATTGCCATATGGGCTATTTTCTCATTGCATCCCCACATGTCTTTGTGAGTCCTTTTCATTGTTGCCATGTGACTGATGGTGAGCTGTGGCTCTGAGGAGGGGAGTGGCTTGCCCAGGACACACCCTGGGGTTCATTGCTGACCACTGCAGGCCCCTCTTGCTCCATGCTCAGGTTTTTTCCATGGCTCCCACCTATCTCAGAGACCATAGCCTGCCACCTCATAAGCAATGAGACTCTGGAAAAGTCTCTTTCCTCTTCAGAGCCTTGGTTTCCTTACGTGTTAATGGGTTTGGTAAGAATCCCACCTGTGCACACCCCAGGGGTAGATGTGAAAGCGCTTTGAGGCAGGCCAGGCTGCTCATTCTGGGGTTCTCTTGTCTTTGAGGAGCCCATGACTCAGCCTGCCCAGAACACCAACAACCCCGGGGCTGAGGTTGAAGACGACAGCATTCCAGAAGGCCTACAGGCTCCTGCCAAGTCACATCCCGCCCGGAAGCAGCTGAGAGATTTCATGCAGCTGCTCTTGAGGGAGCTCTTGCTGGCAGCCTCCAACCCTAAGCAGTGGCTGCCATTGGAAGTGATCCTGGAGGTGAGTTGGGAAGGGTGTGGTTGGGCCATGTGCTGTGGGAGCGGGTCTGGGAGGGCATGGGCACACAAGGGCAGGCTATGCCCAGGGACACCTGAGAGCTGATGTCTTTTGAGAGCTCACCTGGGTCTGTAGGTGAACCTCATTGGCTGGTCGTTGAGAACATCTCCTGGGGCTACAGTGATATGGTGGGACCCACAGACCCTTGCACAGCGGGGAGCTCACCAAGCAGCATGTGATTAGGTGGATAAAGGCAGGTTTTAGCCAGGTCCCTGGAAGTAGCCTGAAGCAGGGATTCTGTGGAAGTGATTTACTGGGGGCTATGCTTTCAGGGGAAGCTGGGAAGGAAGCAGAGGGAGATGGGGGTGAAGGTAGCTAAGAAATGGTCTCAGCCATAGCCTGGTCCCAAGGGGAACAAAGGTGTGCTATCTGCATCCCAGAGTTGGCCCCATCTTGGGGCATCTATGTGGTCGTCATTGCCTGTGGGTCTCCCACAACTTGCTTCCTCCACCTGACAGGTGGGCATCACCTCACCAGTGAGGCAACTTTACCAGCAGAGGGCAGTGCCCTGGAGAAGGATAGTGGTGAGCTCTTTGCAGCCTATACTCCCAGCAGATGTAGTATTAATATATGGGCTGGTGGGCACTACGTGGACAAGATGGCCGTGTGACCACTGTCTTAGTCCCCAGTATGCTTGCTTCCAGGCTTCTCCAGATAATGCCACCAGCCAACAGAAGCGGGATTTCCAGTCTGAGGTCCTGCTTTCCACCATGGAAATATTTCACACAATGAGCAGAGGCAACATGTCCATGCTCAGAGGTGAGTGGGGGTGACTCTCCTCTTTTATGACACAAAACTTCCGGAAGCTGAGCAAGAAAGCCAGTGTGTCCACCAGCTACTGACCCATCCCCTGGGTCACAGTGCTGCAAGGCCCTTAGGGGCCATCTTCCACCTGCAGGTCAGCCCCTCATGACTCTGTGATGAGACCACCCTTACCCTGGGGAGGCCCCAGGGGAGGCATGCTTCCCACCTTCCATGACACCCCTGCCATCACTGGTCCGCTCAGAGACAGAAAGCCTCAGAGCTAAAATCATTTCTCCTCTGGCTTTAGTAGGATTGGCCTCTTCCCATGAGGGAAGTCAAGATGTCAGCTGGAATTTAACATTCTTCTGCTCAGCATCTTATTCTCTGCACCCAAGACTGGGCACGGCAAGTGTTTCTTAAATGGACAAACCTGTTTGAAGACATTGTCATTGCCCTTAAGAATTTCAGATTGAAGCTTCCTTCAGAATGCTTAGTTCCAGGGAAGCTCTACTTTCCCAATGAGATTAAACAAAAGTCCTCTCTGTGGTTTCTCAGCCATGGAGTCCTTAGTGACGTGGCCCATCTTCTGGACTCTTCCTTGCCTCACAGTGTGGCAGCCCTACTTTTGGCCTTTCTTGGGGAGTATCTGAAGGGCAGTAAAGGAGAGCAGTGAAAAGCACAACCTTGGTAGTTCCATTTGAGCTCTTGGCTCTGTCATTAGATGATGATGTGACTTGGGGCTGGTGCCTGAAGCTGTGGGTGAGGATGGCAGTTGTGATGAACTCAGAGAGTTGTTATCAGAATTAGCTGAGACCATCACATCACCATCTGAGCACAGTGCCTACCATGATGGTGAGCACAGACAGTCCAATGTGACAGCTTTATCCTCTGTCCCCTGTAGCAACAGGGCCTCGGGTCACCACGACAGCCTTCCCATTTACCATATGTCTTAAATCCTCCTCACCCTCCTCCCAAATGCCTGTTGGAGCAAATGCTGCTCCTCATCTGCCTTCTCCCCACTTGGTTGACATCACTGACTACATTGTTAAAGAGCAATTTACTTTGGAAAAAAATGGGTGTTCATTGGGCACCTGCTGCATGTAAGACCCCATCTTCCAGCAACAGGGTGTACAGGTTACAAATGAGGGGTACAGAGGTGAGTAGGATGTGGCTGGTTACCATGAGGGGCTTGGAGACTGTCGTGGGAGAAGACCATTTGAACTCTGATGATGTCTCAGACTTGGTCTGTGTCCTTACCACCCCCCACCTCCAGGCAGTAAAGAGCCTCAGCCGAATGCAGAAGCTGCTTCTGGTCCTTCACTCGCAAGTATCTCCCACTTCACCCAGAAGCTGGTGGAGAAACTATACAGTGGGATGTTCTCAGCAGACCCCAGACACATCCTTCTCTTCATCATAGACCACATCATGGTGGTAAGAGCCCTGGGCTGGCCGTGGTGGCGGGGGGGAACCCCGCTGACCCACCAAGTGTCCGTATGACACACTGTTGGCTGCTATCTGGTCGGTCCAGTTGGACCTGCTGTCCTTCCTGGGAACAGATTCCATGACAGGTGGGAGGAAGGAGGAGGACCTTTATGGCCCAGGTGGCACCAGGTGGATGCCAAGTGCCCTGCAGGGCTCTTACCTCAAGCCACCTGAGATCCATCTCAGTAACTAGGGGCTTTAGCCCCCTGTGCTGGTACCTGAGCTGTGTCCCCTCCGAGCCTGTACACCCCCATTTTGGGTTTTTATTGCAATCATTGGTTTAATCCTAATTATTCTTATTCCTCATCAGCAAAAGTCCAAAAAAGCTCTTTATTTCCAAAAGGCTTATTTCATTTCATTCTTAATATGCACCTGCATGAGTCATATATGGGCCTTCCTGAAATTGTCACAAGGGTATTTTTCCCTAGCCCTATTATTCCTGTTGTGCTTTTCTTCCCTCCCCAGAAAGATCTTCATACACCCCCATCCATGCAAATGCATGCCTATGCATACACCCTTAGATGTAAGTATGTGTATGTGTACATGTGCACACATTCTTTATTGTACATGTGTACATACACACTTCCGGAATCATACACTCTCAGAATTCTAGAGTTGAACCCTTTACTTCATCCTCACTTCCCATTCTGGAACCTTTCCTGACAAGTGGTCATTAGTCTTTTCTTGAACCCTCCCTGTCTGAGGAGCTCAAGATAGTGTGAGGCGGTCCCAGCCAGCAGGGAAGCTGAAATCTGCCTCCAGAAACTCCTGCCAGTCGATCTTAGCATGCCCTCTGCGGCTGAACCTAGGGGAGGTCATGCCTCGCAGACAGGGTGACATCAGTGTTCCCAGAACATCTCTGTCTGTGTAGTTAACCACAGATCCCAGGACCAGGCTTTGGCATATCTCCTAGGGTGATGGTCATTCTGATTGATGCACATTTCTGGGCAAGCCTGAACAGACTGTATTCAGATGCTTTCTCAAGAATAACCCCAACATGGGAGATATATCACTTGTTGTCTCTACAGAGTCAGATTCTTGGGAAGTTGTGTTGAGAAACCAGAGGAGCCCCTGAGCTCCCATCTTACTTGGCTCAGGCCACTTTGGCAACACTATGGGTTGGGCAGCTAAACAACAGACATTCTTTCTCACAGTTCTAGAGGCTGGTAAGTCCAAGGTCAAGGTGCCAGCAGATGTGGTGTCTGGGGAGAGCTCTCTTCCTGGTTTGCAGATGGCCATTTTCTCCCTGTATCTTCACGGGATGGAGAAAGAGAGGAAGCAGGCTCTTTCTTCTCTCTTCTTATAAGGGCACTAATCCCACCATGAGGGCTCCATCCCCATGACCTGCTTACCTCCCAGAAACCCCATGTGGGGTTTCAATATATGTGTTTGGGGGAGGGGTGCAAACATCCAGTGCATAGCATCTCCCCAGTGGTAATGGCAGATACTCACAGTGGGGGCTGATATGCCTTCACGGGATGCCAGGCCAGACTTAGCTCCACACACATCCATCATCCTTCTCTCCTGCTCACTCCTGTGACTCTCACAAACCTTAACCTCAGGTTGACAGATGTAACCTATCTGAGGAGGACAAGATGATGATAAAACATAAATCCTAAATTCCAGAAGATTTAAATAAAACTTAAATTCACTGGTACATATGCTTACATTACTGATGTAATTCTAAGAGAGCAATCTATAATTAACAAATGATCTTTCTAATAGACTGAAACATTTAGCACATAGTTTTTGGCTATGGAGTCTTGTGTTTTTTAACATTTCTGATTTGTTTCTATTGAGATATAATTACCGTATAACAGAGTATAAATTTAATGTAGATTTGATACATTTATATATTGCAGTAGGATTACCACCAGAGTGTTAGCTAACATCTCTGTCAGGTCACATAATTATCATTCCTTTTTTGTGGTGGGAACAATTAAGATCTGGTCTCTTAGCACCTTTAAAGTTTATAAGACAGTGTTATTACCTATAATCGCGATGCTATGCATTGGATCTCTATTAGTTACAATGAAGCAATGAAACCAATTAGATGGATGGACCAATCAGTGTCAAGGCTACAAATCAGAACCTTCCCCCTCTAAGTTTCCCATGTACTAAAATTTGTTGGACTCCCATCTCTGTTAGATATAGTAGCTAAGAACATGACTCAATGTCTGATGTGGGTTTGACCCTTGCTGACGACTTAACTTCTCTGACCCTGATCCTCCTTATCCCTAAAGTGGGATAATCTTAATGCTCACTTCATTTTGTTATGATGCTTAAAGGAACAATTCATGTAAGTGGTTGCAAAAATGCTTAGCATCATACTGGGAATATTGTAAACACTCTATACATAAATACCATAAATAGTTAATAATATATTTTAAAAATTAGACACTATAAGCAGCATGGATGTCATACACTGAATGTAAACCATGTTACTAGTGTTTTAGAAATTTCTGGTTCCCATCTTTTTTTTTGATTATTTTTTAATTTTTATTTTCTTTATTATTGTCAAGTTGGTTTCCATATAGCATAGCACCCAGTGCTCATCCCAATAAGTGCCTTCCTCCATGCCCATCACCCATTTTCCCCTCTCCACCACCACCATCAACCCTCAGTTTGTTCTCAGTATTCAAGAGTCTCTTATGGTTTGTCTCCCTCCCTCTCTGTAACTATTTTTCCCTTTCCCCTTCTCCATGGTTTTCTGTTAAGTTTTTCCCATCAAATTTTTATAATATGATGGTGGTAAGCTTTTACTTTCTTTTCTTTTTTTAAGTCTATTTTTAACTTTTTATTTTAATATTTATTCATTTATTTATTTATTTCATAGTTTATTGTCAAGTTGGTTTCCATATAACAAGAAAGGGGTGATGGGCACAGAGTGAGGGCACTTTTTGGGATGAGCACTGGGGGTTATATGGAAATTTTTATGTTTTTAAAATTTCTTTTCAGCACAAGTTTTTGATAAATCCGGGTTTTTGAATTTACTTCAGTGATCGTTCCCTTAAATAGAAGCTCAGAGGTAGAGGAAAGTAGTCCTATTTGAATTTTAGATCATGTCAACTTTTTGAAATACAGAGGAGATTCTAAGATTGTATCATTTTCACATTTAACTTGGTCAGTATCTAAACCCATAAAGTGTTCTCAAGTATGTGTGTGTGTGTGTGTGTTTATTTTATGACACAGGTCATCGAGAATGCTTCTTCTCAAAAGGATGCTCTCATCAGTGCTTTGTACAGCAGTTTAAATAAAGTCATTCTTTATTGCCTGTCCAAGCCCCAGCAATCCCTCTCCGAATGCGTTAGTCTTCTCAGCATCTTGGGCTTCCTACAGGAACACTGGGACATTATCTTCGCCACCTACAATTCCAATGTCAGCTTCCTCCTATGTCTCATGCATTGTTTTTTGCTGCTCAGTGAGAGAAGGTAAGTGCTGCCTACTTGTTTCCTGCCTGCTGGTGGTCAGTGCCGAGAAGAAAGCTTTAGAGGGACACTTGATTGGGGTCCATACAGCTGGTACATATACATTTTTTTGGTTACCTGGTTGTCCAAATTATGGGCAGTGTTCGATAATCAGTCCATGTAACTGAGCATCATGGACTAATAATTTACCCCATTTCCACAATTCTCAGGTTGTAAGATCTCTTACTGATTTCATGTTAGGGGCAGAAAGCTCCAACATTGAATATACACATTGATTTTATGATGCAGCGGATTTTAAAAATATTAACATTTGATAAATGCAGTCTTAGAATGGAAAATATACATAATAAATTATATCATGCAGGGGAGGCATAAATTTCTTGCAGAAAAAAATACACACACAATTTGCGATATAAAATGATACCCATAAGCATACTTGTATAAGAAATACTAATAAAAAGAAACTGTATTAAGTTTAGTTAAATCCTTTTCTTGAAGTCCAAAGTTTGAAAATACGCTAGATTTCTCTGTGTAGATGCACTTTCTATTTTTTCCTATGTGAATATTCTGTGTCACCAGTGCCTTGGCATCATATGCTTACAAATGTTATCTCTCTCTTTATAAAAAAATATTTATTTACTTTCGAAAGAGAGAATCTGAAGTAGGCTCTGTGCTGTCAGCACACAGAGCTCAATGCAGGGCTTGAACCCACAAACTGTGAAATCATGATCTGAGCCGAAATCCAGAGTCAGATACTTAATGGACTGAGCTGCCTAGACGCCCCATAAATGCTTTCTGTTATTATTATTTTTTTTAATGTTTTATTTATTTCTAGGAGAGAGAGAGAGAGAGAGAGAGAGAGACAGCGTGAGCAGGGAAGGGTCAGAGAGAGAGGGAGTCACAGACTCTGAAACAGGCTCCAGGCTCTGAGCTGGCAGTCAGCACAGAGCCCGACGCGGGGCTCGAACCCATGAACCGCGAGATCATGACCTAAGCGAACCGACTAAGCCACCCAGGCGCCCCAAATGCTTTCTGTTATTAAGAGAGCCATGTTGAGCCTAGAGGAAAGGCAGGCTATGGGATATTATACTTGGCTCTTGTCTTTTTATTGTTGTTGTGGTTTTTATACCAGTACATATTATATTTTATTAATTGAAAAAAAAAAGTCCAAAAATCCTGTCAAATTGCCTATTGGATATTACAAAACTCTAGACTTGGTTTGTCTTAAAACTCTCTTGGAATCACTGGAAAGTACTCCTGGCCCAGAGGAGGCATTTGCTATTTTATTTGTTTGAAACAAAAGAATCCATTTTTGGTGGGTTAAATTGGGAGGGTCTTCTCTCTTGTCTGTATTTTAAGAATTAAGTCGATCCATGTTGGAAGCATAGGTAAGAACGGCAGATGCCAACTTATGTGTATGTTTGGATTTCTACCTTCCTCAGATCCCTCTGGGGGGCTACCTGGCTCAAAATCAAAAGGGATTTTATTATAGAAGTTTCAAGAATGGATATTCTCATATAGTGATATATTTACATTTCCTTGTTTATCATTTTTGGTTCAATCCACAAACATGTACTGAGTATCTATTTTGCTTGGTTGATTGAAGGGACCCAGAGAAGGCACATGGACTTAATATGGTTAGGAGCCCCAGAGCACACAGTTCATGGGAAACCTAATATGTAAACCCATATGCCTGCATTTAGAACGAGCTACATGATGTGCAGGATCCTGCAAATGCAGATGTGTTGTTCAAAATTTACTGAGAGAGCAGAGTGTCACAGCAGTGACAGCAGAGTCCAAGCATGAGACGTTTCTGAGTGTAAACCCTGTTCGACTGCACAGGTCATGGGCCCATGACACTGGCCTGGCCCCTTCCAGATGGGATGAGATCAGGGCCAAACAAAGGCAGAGGTCAATACTTTGGGAACCTACAAAAACAAATGACCAGTTCTGGTGGTTGGGAAACCAGGAGAGAGCTCAAGGGGCCTGCTGGGAGCATGGATTAGACTTTTAAGACAAGAATAATAAAAAAGGAAATTTTCCTATTTTCCAGAATGCCATTGTAGAATATCTGTCACAGAAGTTGCTGTTGCGTATTTGCTTTAACTTGATTAGGCAAGTGTTTTCCAATTGATATGTACTGAGTTTGGAGGATGATTATTTGTAGTAAAGAACAAAGGAATGATCCTAACGAAACTGGAAGGTATAGTGAAAAATCTCCTGTCTCCTAGTTATCCAGAAGGATTTGGACTGGAACCGAAGCCTAGAATCAATCCTTATCATCAAGTCTTTCTTTCTCCAAATGAAGAAGTAAGAGAAAAAGGAGAGGAAGACTTCCCAAGTTTGAGTGATGGTACATTTCATTTGCTGTTTATTTTTGGAAGAGTGGGTGGGTGGTGGTAACTTCTGGGTTTCATTCTTCAGCTCAGTGGGACTTGGTCAGACTAAGAACTTGGTGGACTTACTAAAATTCCAGGGATTTCACCATAAGTTGATTTCTCAGGTGCTCTCTTGAATTTTCCTCTGGACTGCTAGATCCAGGAACTGGAATGTCATCTCATTTCATTCAATCCATTACCAAGCTCTGTCTTAACTTTCTTCTCTAGAAAATGGGAATGGAGTAAATAAACTCATTGTTTCTATGAGATTTTTGGCTTGATTGAGTTGATTTTTAAATTTGCTAATATCAAATCAAGTTAAAGTGATTGGCTGGGGCGCCTGGGTCACTCAGTCGGTTAAGTGCCCGACTTCAGCTCAGGTCATGATCTCATAGTTTGTGGGTTCGAGACCCATGTCAGGCTCTGTGATGACAGCTAGCTCAGAGCCTGGAGCCTGCTTCAGATTCTGTGTCTCCCTCTCTCTCTGACCCTCCCCTGCTCACGCTGTCTCTCTCTCTCTCTCTCAGAAATAAATAAAAACATTTAAAAAAATAAAGTGATTGGCAACTTGTAAAAACAAACAAACAATCAAGAAGCAGCCAGATCCATGTGTTTAGAAATTGCTCTTTTTAAATGAAATCTTGCCATTTGCAACAATGTGGCTGGAACTGGAGGGTATTATGCTAAGTGAAATAAGTCAGTCAGAGAAAGACAGATATCATATGATTTTACTCATATGTAGAATTTGAGAAGTTTAACAGATGACCATTGGGTAAGGGAAGGAAAATTAAGATAAAAACAGAGAGGGAAGCAAACCATAAGAGACTCTTAAATATAGAGAACAAACCAAGGGTTAATGGGGGTAGGGAAAGTGGGTGATGGGCATAGAGGAGGGCACGTATTGGGATGAGCACTGGGTGTTGTATGTAAGTGATGAGTCACAGGAATCTACTTCTGAAGTCAAGACTACATTGTATGTTAGCTAACTTGAAAATAAATTTTAAAAAAGAAATTGCTCTTTAAAAAATTTTTTAAATCTATTTTTTATTTTTTTAATTAATTTATTTATATTTTGAGAGCCAGTGAGGATGTGATCAGGGAAGAGGCAGAGAGAGAGGGTGAGAGAGAATCCAAAGCAGGCTCCACACTGCCATTGCGAAGCCCAGTGGAGGGCTCAAACTCATGAACCGTGAGATCATGACCTGAGCTGAAACCAAGAGTCAGACACTTAACCAACTAAGCCACACAGGGGCCCCAAATGTTTCTTTATTTTTGAGAGAAATGGAGGCAGAGGATCCAAAGTGGGATCCAAAGCCTCCGATGTGAGGCTTCTACTCATGAACTGTGAGATGATGACCTGAGCTGAAGTTGGACACTTAACCAACTGACCCACCCAGGTGCCCCTCGTTCTTGCTCTTTTTTGATCTAAGAAGCTTCAGCAGACTTTATTCCACCACTTTGGTCTGTTGATTGTGCCACTCACCTTGTGATACCAGATAGTAGGCACAAGGGCTTCTGTTGTCTGGTCACATAGGTGCCAAAGCCAATGCTTAAAACTCTCATGAATTTAAAGTATACTGTGTGAAATAAGTCAGGCAGAGAAGGACAGATACCATATGTTTTCACTTATATGTGGAACAGGAGAAGCTTAAAAGAGGACCATGAGGGAGGGGAAGGGGAAAAAATAGTTAAAGAGAGGGAGGGAGACAAACCCTAAGAGACTCTTAAATACTGAGAACAAACTGAGGGTTGATGGGGGTGGGAGAGAGGGGAAGGGGGGTGATGGGCATGGAGGAGGGCATTTGCTGGGATGAGTACTGGGTGTTATATGGAAACCAACTTGACAATAAACTATAAAAAAAAATAAATTTGACACGCTGTTAATTACAACACAAATATTTGTATTTTGGGTTTGGCTAGAAGAGTGAACTGAGCAATGTCCATCCTACTAGGGTGAGAAAAATAGACTGTAGAGGTGGGTACCAGAGGAGTGACTCAGTGGTTTAAGATCCAAGGGGGTTTAGGCAATGTTCAGGGTATTATAATTATGGGGCATAATAGGTAGAACTGGCCTGGTAGATTGGTTCATACCTGGCAAATCCAGAGCACTGAAATTGGTGGGTGGTGAGAAGCATGATTCAGTGCTAGGAAAGAGGACTGGCTTGGGTCCTGGGTCCCTAGGCACAGCCTTGGGTTTGGTGTCCATTCCGTTGAGGGCCCAACCTAGAAGGTACATTGGAAGGAGCTGTTCGGGGTGGTATTCGGTTACCTAGAGCTTACACGGGTATTTTTCCCTTTGGTATTTAATGGAAGTTGGGGGTGGGAGGAAGAGATTCCTGTGCCCATCAATCGTGTCTCCCAGCTCCAAACATATGAGGCAGGCAGGACTTAGAGGTGGGCTGTTGGAGGTGGGGGAAAGGCCAGCTCACATGGATGTTGGTAGTGCTGTCTACATACTGATTGCTTTCTGGCTGGAGGTTGCAAAGCTTGAGTGACATTCTAGCAGGATGCAATAAAAGCAGCTATGAAACATCATCTCCTGGCCCTTGCTGGGACAGGCACTGAGGCCAAACTGATTGTGCAATATGGTCTCTCTGTTAGTCCAGCACAACATCCAAAAGACGGTGCAGACCCTCTGGCAGCAGCTCGTGGCACAGAGACGGCAGGAGCTGGAAGACACCTTCAAGATTGATCTCTCTGTGAAACCTGGAGATACGGAAGTGAAGATTGAAGAGATTACCCCACTCTGGGAGGAGACGATGCTCAAGGCCTGGCAGCATTACTTAGGTCTCTGTCCGCTTGGCTCCAGGGAACAGAACTGCTGAGTCTCATAGATGCAGACTTTCGTAACATTCCCTTCAGGGCCCAGAGCCTTTTCTACCCAGACCTCCTCTCTCATCCCTTTGGTGGGAATTACTGAAACCTCAAGCGTCTTTGAGCATGAAGAATGAATGCTGCTTTGCATGTTGGGTGAAAGGAAGGCCAGAGGTGCAAGCAGATTCTAGTAATCTCTTGGAGGGGTTACCTTGTCAGAGCTGTAGCTCTAGCCTAGAGCGTAGGGTGCTAGGTCCTGTCCTGATATTCACCTACCAGCTTTGAAACCTTGCCACCAAATCATGCAATGACCTGGAGCCTCAGTTTTTTTCATGTTTCAAGTGAGAGTTTTTATCCCTAAGATATTAATGACCTTTGCATTCTTTTAGTGACTCAGCATTTCCCCCCCTTATATTAGGTACTGCAGCTGTAGGAACGATCTTTTAATTTTGTTTTTATTTTTTTAATTGCTTAAAGTATTTTATGTTTAAGTAATCTCTATACCCAATGTGGGGCTTGAGCTCACAACCCCAAGATCAAGAGTCACATGTTCTACTGACTGAGCCAGCCAGGCGCCCCTTAATTCTGTTTTTAAAGTGGTCATTGCTCTCAAATTATGGCTCGTGTACTTGTTTTAAGTCTTCTAGCATCACAGCATTGACAGTGATTCAGGAGTTAGTTACTTCCATTTGCATCATCCCAGACTGCCCGGCGGTATAGAACTTTTATTTATCGACTATCCAAATTAACCCTGGAAAATATGTATGTATGTACATACCTATGTATTTACAAGTGTAATTTGAAGTCAGAATGTCAGATTCCATTTCAGGAAAAATTTTAATTAAATAGGACATATATCCCAAGGCACATATAGTGAATAAAATGGTGAGATGGACCTCAACGCTGATAGATGGCTCTCTTTTTGCCAATAATCATATATAGAAAAATCTCTATGGTTGGTGGCCTGTGTTTTAAACACATAATCTTATTTACTCTTCATGACATCAGAATGAGGTTCGATGCTATTATTCCCAGCTTGCAGGATGAGAACACTGAGGCTCAGAAACTTTAGCTAACTGGTCCAGCATCTCACTTTGAGTCAGTAGAGCTTGGAGTTGAAGTCAGGTCTGGTGACCCTGAACCCCACACTGTATTTCTTCGTCAGAAGATGGCAGTGTGAGCTGGTAGCCTGGGCTGTTTTCCTTATTGGAGGTGGCACAATAAGCCTGTGCCCTTGGCTGGCCCTTTGAAAGCCAGGCCAATTGCAAAAAGTGTGTATTCTCCTTTCAACTTCACTTCTGACAGTTTTTGCTTCCCTTTTCCTAGCATCTGAGAAGAAATCGCTGGCCAGCCGCTCGAACGTGGGACATCAGAGCAAGGTCTCTTCATGGAGTGGCAGCTTGTCTTCAGCCATGAGACTGATGCCCGGGAGGCAGGCCAAGGACCTTGAGTGCAAGACAGAGGTGAGTTCAGATCCCTTTTCCTTAGAGGAGTATCAGTCATCTGTTACAGATCCCATGAGTCCTGTCTTCTCTCTCTCTGTTGTTGCTGGATATGACCCAATTCTATGTTCTTCTGAGCATTTAAGGTTAGGCATGTGACTTCTAAGGTGCAGCTACATCTAGGGGAGTCAGATCTTCAGCTAGCTTTAACTTGAGGGGAATAAGGGCTCCCCTTGAGCCCCAAGAGCAGGTGTTCCTTATGGCATTAAATCCCAAACCAGTGTGCATTCCTATTCTCCTTTTGAGTCAGGCATGCTCAGAGAGCACTGGCCCACAGCTCAGTAAGAGCCATATGTGTGGACTCAGCAAAGGGGTCAGAACACTGGCACCATTACCAGGAGACGTAGTGGTGGATCATCTTGAATATGTGGGGCCAAGTTGTTGGCGTTTTTTCCAATTAATTTCTTTAAAGCTACACAACAAACCATCCTAAAACTCAGTGGCACCAACAATGAGTTTTTGTGGTCATGGCTGATGTCATAAGGAATTTGGAGTACAGCAGGGGTGGGGAGGTGCCTCTACTCCATGATGTCTGGGGCCTTGGCTGGCATCACTGGAAGGCTCATTGACTCACACTCACACAGCTGATGGTGCTGCTGACTTTAGTCAGAGACCTTGGCTGAGACCGCTGGCTGGAACACCTATACCCTGCCTCTTCATATGTCCTGGGCTTCCTTACAACCTATTGTCTGGGATTCAAGGGCTAATTTCCAAATAAGGGAGAAGGAGAGACAGACAGACAGACAGATGGACAGATACAGAGAGAGAGAGCCAGAGAGAGACAGAGAGTCAGGTGGAAGCCCCATTGTCTTCCATGACTTAGCTTCACCTCTGCTGCATTCCTTTGGTAGAGACAGGCACACAGTTCTGCCCAGGTTTAAGGCAGAAGGAAATAGACCCTACCTTCTGGTGGGGAAGTGGCCAGGTTCTGAAAGAGCATTCTAGGACTAGAAATATTTCTGAGGCTCTTTTTGAGAAAGACAATGTGTCATATATTCTAATGCTGGAGTCACTGACTTATTTTCAGAGGCAGATGGTGGTCATTGAATGGACATGACCTTGGTATCAGGAGACCTTGGGCCATTTGCTTAACTTCCCAGTTAAGGAAGTTTTCTCCAATCTTTTTCTCCTCGTCTCCACAGTGGGACAGATAACTGTGGGAAACTGTGGGAAGGGGCTCCCCAGGGAGGTGGACTAGATGGTTGATAGACCCATTACACACCTGGAGCTGTCTGCCCACATAACTTTGGAAAATGAGGTTGACCCCAAATCCCACCTTCTCAGAATGTGGGCTCTGCTGTCCCAAGGGCTCTGTTGTCCATTGTGGCCAGTGACTGATGGGAGGGTGCTATCATCAGATGCTGGGGAGAAGAGAGGAATGAGGGCTGCCTTTAACTACTCAGGTAACCTGGGGAAGGACACTTTCTCCTTCCTGAGTTTCAGAAACAAGAGGATTTAGGACATATGGAGACAGAGCCCAAACCTAGAAGGGAAAACAAAATGAACTTGACTAGGCTATCTGGCCACTTATTACTCAAAACAGAGGGTAGGCTACGTCCTTAGCACATTGGCTTGTGGAAGACACTGCTCAGTCAGTTTGTTGACTGGCTGACTGAGTGAATGAACAACTCACGTAGATTCTGTAACAGCTGCATCATACAGCTATTATCAGCCTCATTGTACAGATGTATAAACTGAATCTTAAAAAGAAGCGTCACCACTTGTGCCCAAGCACATGCTCCTGACCGATGCCATTTGTGAGAGAAGGGGTCCAGCCCCTCTTCCCCTGGCTTCACCCTGGGAAATTTTGTTCCTTGACCAAGTTAGCTTTATCCTCAGGAGGTCATGTCCATCCGGCTAAGGAAGCTAGGAAAGGGGCAGCTGGGATTCTGGCCATGGGCATGCATTGTATGGAAGCCCTTGCAGACTATTGATGTGCCTCTTGCCAGTTCCCCATTCTCTCCGAGGTCACTGTCATTGGCTTGACTAAGTTGCCTCTGAGTCCTGGGGAGATTGGCTGAGAAATAGCTCACCTGAAAGAAGCTTGAATAGACTGCAAAATTTGAGGACGTGTAGGTCTACAAATGGCTTGTAACAGTTTGCTCTGGGCTCACACGGAAGCAAAAATATTTTAAATCAGCTCTGTCTTTGGTGATGGCAGCCTGCTGAAGATACTGTCTTCTACATCAACTGAGGTCTCATTCATTCATTCATTCATTCATTTACTCACTCAACAAATGTTTACCAACTGCTTATTTTGTGCCCTGAAATAAGCACTGAGGTTGCAAGGAGAGAAAAATCTGACATATTATCTGCTTTTCATGGAGACTACCTTTTAGGGGGTGAAGATAGATAATAAACAAATACATTTGTACATGTGAAAAGTGCTAATTGCAATGAGGAAAAATCGAGCAGGGTAAGTGGGAGAGGGTGGCTGTTTAGATGAAGGTGGTCAGAAGCCCTCTCTGGAAGGGAGGCATAGAAGCAGAGAAATGAGGAAGTGACTTTCTGGAGAAGAGCGGTGAGGCAGAGAGGATCATCAGGGAAAGGCATGGAGACCGGCATCTGCTGGAATGTTCTGAGGCAGCAAAGGCCAGTGTGGCTAGACTAAAGTGGGGAAAGGGCAGCCACAGGGGACATCTTCCTCAGCTGTCAGCATCAGGAAGAACGTGCCTTTCCATAACACCTCATGAACAGCAGGACTCCTGTCACTTATATTTCTGGGCACAGTGATCTGGGCCCTCCGATGCCCAGAGACATAAACATGACCCAGCTCTTTTAACTGCACATGCCTGGTGGCATAAATCTCTGCACAACACATGCATACACATGTACCTGCACGCACCTCTTTCCCTGCTTCTCTCTTCCTGTTTGAGCCCCGCTTACCTTCAATCTGATTTATTCATCTTTGCAACAGCTTATGATATCTTGTGGACTTTTAAAAGATGAATTATTTTTGAAACACAGTGGGCTATGGTTTAATTTTAAAAATTAATTGCATCTTTGCTTCGGAGCATCTTATCCCAGTAACTCAGTCTGGGCTGGGCACCGTGCCTGGTACATAGGAGGCTCTTAAAGAAAGTGTATGGATCTGCATGGGGCGAGGGAATAAAATGCTTTCTTTCTTTTTGCTGACATGAAACTCACCAGCCTCCACATCTTGCATCCATCACTCATCCTCGCGCGATGCCTTTGTTGCTAACAGAAGGCACAACTTCTCAGGTACATATGTATGCTGTGATGTCACAGGATAAGAGCATCGACTATTTGCCCTGGGGTCTGTTTAATTATTTTTAAAAATTAATTTTGATTATTACAGCTGATTA
This sequence comes from Crocuta crocuta, assembly GCF_008692635.1. Lineage (NCBI taxonomy): Eukaryota > Metazoa > Chordata > Mammalia > Carnivora > Hyaenidae > Crocuta > Crocuta crocuta. Next base: position 9,451,299 of record NW_027533256.1, read on the forward strand.
CACCTCAGTGAGCAATGTAATTGATATTTTCTAATGTATCCCAAGGAACATTTTGTACAACATGCTTTTTGTTGTTGAAGGTTAAAGACTCCGTTATTGGTTTTTCCCTAAATATGCCCACATCATTAGTCCCTCCAGTGAGAAGGTCGCCATCTGGAAAAAGCAGCATGGAGACATTATTCAGGCACAAGTGCATGAAATTGGTGTTTCTTCATCTTCTGTCTCTCTTCTGGAAAGAAGAGGCTTGTAATTAAAGGAGTTGGTTTTGGAGGAAACATTATTCATTTGGTGTTATTCCTTATCATGTCAATGGCTGACAGCTCGCTAGCACTGATGAATTGTTCCTTCGAGTGAGACGTACGATACACCATTCCTAACTCTTCTTACCTATCTTCATTTTCAGTATATTTGTTTTCCTCTTGGCAGGTGAGCTGAACTTTGAGGCAAGGCTGATATGATGGATGCCATTTCTTTCTTTTCTTCTCCTGAACCCATCACAGTCCCTTGTGGGATTAAATTGTAAAGTCACGGCCTCTTCTGGGGTGGAGGCTGTGGGTGTCAGCCTGTTGGACAGAGGCTGGGGCCTTGGGCTCTTTTGAGGCCACCAAAGGCCAACTATGGTGTCCTGGAAGCTGCTTTGGCACTTCTGCCTTCAGCTTAGAGAAACTCAGAGTGTGTACTGTGGCCAGGCATTCCTCTTGACAGCAGTGTGCGCGGCTTGCCTACTCAGTTGTAGACTTCCTTGTTTAAAAACAAATTGAGAAAACATCAATAACTAATGTTGGTTTCTTAGCTTGGTAGACACACTGTGGCAATGTACAATATTAACATTATGAGAAAGCAGGGAAGGGGTGGACAGGATCTCTCTGTACTATATAACTTTTCTATAAATTCAGAATTATTTCAAATATATAGTATTTCATATTCAAAATATATAGTATGTAATCTTTCTCCTTACCTCCCTCCTTTTTCTTCCTCCTCTCTTCCCTTCTGTCCTTCCTTCCTCCCTCCCTCCCTTCTATCCTTCTTCTTTTCTTTCTTTCTTGCTTGCTTGCTTTCTTCCTTTTTCTTTCTAGAAAAAGAATTAGGGACACCTATCTAGCTCAGTTGGTTAAGCATCCAACTCTTGATTATGGCTCAGGTCATGGTCTCATTGTTCCTGAGATTGAGACTGTCATCAAGCTCTGTGCTGATAGTGCAGAAACTGCTTGGTATCCTTTCTTCCCTCTCTCTCTCTCTCTCTCTGTCTCTCTCTCTGTCTCTCTCTCTCTGTCTCTCTGTCTTTCTCTCTCTGCTCCTCCTGTGCATGTGCCTTCCCCACCTCAAAAATAATTTTAAAAAAAGAAAGAAAAGAAAAAGCATTAGAAAACAGAAATGGGCACATAGAACATGAGAGCTGGGGGCTGGGTGGGAAGGGACTGTGCGGATGAGTGGCTGCAAAGGCCTGTGAGCCGGGGGGCAGGGGAGATGATCAAGGTCACCGCAGGAGACCGGGAGGACACCATGGCTCATGCTAGATGTGCCTGAAGTGGGTGGGGGATTAAGTAGTGGGGGAGAGGTATGTTTCTGTTTGTAAGCGCAGGATTGGAGATTAGAGCCCTGGAGGGAGGGGCCAGACTGGGGCTGTGACGTCACTTAAGAGGGAGATAAGGAGGCTGCAGGGGCAGTAGCTGGAGCAGCAGAAATAAGAGAACACTCAAGAGAATTCTAATTAACCAAGGCTGGGATGAGCGAAAGAAGGGGGCGACCACCACAGACAGACAGTCTGGCCTCTTTTTAATCAGGCCGTGAGAAGAAAGGATGCCTGGATGTGGCAGGTGTGAAAGGTGTGTGATTTGGCTGGTTCTGTTGGATCTGCAGAGAACGGGGAGGAACAAGCCAGAGGCAGGGGGTTGGAAGTTCAGTTCTAGGCCATAAAAGCTGCCTGACTCAGGTCTCGTTCAGCAAAGCATGAGCTGGATTTTACCCTGCTTTCCTCCTAAGCTCAGCAGTATGTGTGTGGGCAGCTATTTTATGCAAGGTCCATGTAAACCCCACTTGAGGAAGGACACCCACACTTATAAGCTTAGGCTTATAAAGGAGTAAGACCGTTTGGAGCAGGGCTGGGCCCAGTGTCCACATGTTTCCAGGGCTTTTGGAGATAGCTGAGCAAGCTTCCACTTGCTTTTTCAGAGTCAAAATGGCCTATGTAGGGAAGCCAGGGCTGCATGAGAATTAAGAGAAGGGATGAGAAGGCACCACAGCTGGAGGGTGATGGGTGACACGCTGCGATAGCTAAAGTGCCACAGACAAGCTCTTTGTAGAAATTCTATGCCTGTCCTGCAAAGACACAAAAGCACAACACATTTGCTCAAAGTTCCTGGGCTCTAATGACTGTCCTACCTGCCAGGTGCGCTGGGGTCCCCCATAAGACCATCAGTGCCCACTCTTGGGGGCCTTGATCTCAGAGACTAGACATTTGTGTGCACAGGGTGACTGCGGACCAGCCATTGGCTACCTCCCTGGGTGTATGTGTCCAGGCTCGGTGTCCCACCCCCAGACACAGAGCAGCCCCACCCCTGCTGGTGGAAGCGGTGCTGGCTGAGGCCACCCGTATGAAGGGTGGCCCTGGCTCAGGTCCCCAGCAAGAGAAATGACATTTTTGGCCATTCAACTCCAAGCACTGTACCCATTATCTCTTTCAGAAATCACTGTGGAAATTTTCAAACATATACAGCAGTAGAGAAAATAATAAAACGAATCCCCCTGTATTTATCCATCACTTAGCGTCCACAAATTGCAACTCATGGCCAATCTTGTCTCAACCCTCTCACTACCCACTATCCTCCTCTGCACGGAATAATTCTAAAGCAACATCCCAGACATCATATCATTTCATGCATAAATGTTTCTGTATACTTATTTTCTCTTTAAAGAAATCACGCAACCCAAATAAAAATTGCGGAAAAGGAAACAAGCGTGCCGAATGGGAAGGCTTTAGCAGACACTGTGGGAGCGATCAAGCAGCTCTTGGTCTTTCTTTCTGGTGTGTTTGTATTTGTCGCCTGCTGCTATGTGATTTTGGTCTTGCTGAGGCTGAAGGCACAATGAGCCTCAGAGAACTTCGTGCCCCATTTCAGGAAAGAGGGTGGGGACTGGGGAGGACAGAATGCATCTGAGTGTGGTGCTGTGGTGCTTCTGAGTTTGGGGGGGGGTGAACGGCACTTTAGGGGGAAGCCTTAGATGTTACTCACCTGGGAAAAGGCTCATGAGGCACAAGAGCCCTGGGGCTGAGAAAAGATTTTTGAAAATAGAAAGAAATACGCTTTGACATGAAGGGAAGGAAGTGGGAGAGTAGCCGGTAACAGCTGAAGAAGTCAAAATGCAACTGTGAGAACGGAAGGCTGAATTCCCAGAGTTAAAGTCAAAGTAGAAAATGTTAAAAATCTGAAATTCAAGGCTGTCACAGGGACTAGTTTTACATAAACATGATGTTTGTGGGTGAGAGAGAAAGGACTTTCCCAGGCGGTGAATATACCTTTAAGAGAGATGGAAGGGGCACCTGGGTGGCTCAGTCGGTGAAGCATCCAACTCTTGATTTTGGCTTAGGTCATGATCTCAGGGTTCATGAGTTCAAGCCCCACATGGAGCTCTGCACTAACAGAGTGAATTCTCTCCCTCCCTCTTTCTCTGTCCCTCCCACACAGTACTCTCTAAATAAAAATTTAAAATTTTCTTTAAAAAGATGCATGGAAGTAGGTGGCCTGAATTTGTAGGAAAATTAAGACACACATAAGGACTTCTGAAATTAGGCCAGAGGACCTAGAGAGAGAGAGGTACAATCCTGATAATATGTTCTCGCTGGTATGGCAGAAGGGCAGAGAGACTGCCTCTGTCAGCAAATCAAGAGAGGAGCTGGAGGGACAAAGCCACTGAAGATCTGAGGAAAGTGAAAAGTGATTCAAAAAACTCCAAATCAAGCACCTCAAGAGAAATCACAATGCTGTGTTGGAAAATCCCAGTGCTGGAAAAAGTCTTGTAAACAAGTAATTAAACGGGACTGTGTGTTAGAAAAAATAAAACTACTTAGAAGCAAATGAAAGTATGATTTAAAAAGTCTTTGAAAAGTGTAAATTGCTCTATGGATGTGAGCACAGTGACTAAGGCCTTCTGCTAAAGGCAGTCTTGGTTTTTAAAATTGCCAAGGGCCAGCCTGCCAGTGACTCACTTTCTCTTGCTGCCTTTCCCGAGATAACTCTCCCCAGCCTGGCCTTAGAGCTCTTCATGTTGTGTCCGTACTAGAATTATTTCCAGAAAGGACTTCCATTACACTCTGGTTGTGGTGGTATTGGGGACCAAGGAAGAGAAAAATGATGAGGTCCACTATCACTATCTTATTTCTTAAACCCCGAAGTGTCCTTTTTCACCGCCACTAAAGTTCCGTAGCACGAATCATAGCCCTGGTCTTGCAGGAAGCGGTGTTCCAACACTACACTCAGAATGGACCTTCCCATGAGAGCCAGGCTTCCCGGTGACAGAGGCGGAGACGCAGCACTGTAGGGTCATGGGAACGCAGCCAGGCTGGGGCCACACCGGTGTGTGCGCGTGCACGAGGACATGTGCATGGGTCTTTTGTGTCAGTTGCCCTTTAGGTTTTTTTCTAGTGGTCTGGGCACCCAATCAGGGTGCTTTCTCTCATTTCCTCTATTCCCTTGACACACACACACACACACACACACACACACACACACACACCATATTTCAAACAATTGATGTTAGAACCCACTCATCACATCATTGAGAGGTGACCGGGAAGGAGTTCGTGCGAACAAGAAACTCCACACCAGAGGTGAACATGGGTGACTGGTCCTAACAGCAGAGGGTTTGAAAGAGTTGCAGCATCGCCCCCCCACAAATGTTACTATCCAGATCGGGAGATGGACAGTCATGAGCCGATGGAGGCAGTGGCTTTTCTTTTCCCATTTCAAAGAAATCTTAAATGCTACTAGTCTATCAAAAGTCCTTGTTATAGGAGTTTGAAAAATAGAAGTAAATGAACAAAGCAAACACTGATACCTTTAATGATGTTTCTTTACCAAGTGCATCATTTGTGAGACATCCTTATCTTCATAATAGAAGGATAATTAACATCACTAATTATCTAATTAAGTTCATTAAGCATCCACCAACAGTGCACCGTGAAGTTGACATTATGTTCTACTGTCAACAAATGCTTTTGATTTCTTAGGAAGTAATTAAAATGTAAATTAGCATGCAATTATATGCACAGGGGAAGTTTTGAATTAGATATTCATTTCAAAACTGCTTAGAGCAACATAGTTTTTGAGGTTTTTTTCTTCAATAAAAGCAGACATTTTGCTATTAATGGTATATATTAAAGTTGCCATTCTGTTGTTTAGTGTTTGAATCATTGCCAAGTTATAGCACGGATATGACTCAGAGTGTTTAGTTGATATGTTTGCTACTGTGCTTTGTGCTTTTGTTCTTATTTGATCATTTTATTTCATACGTTGGTTTGTTTGTGTCTTTTGTGTTTAAAAATACCACAACTGATTTTTTTTTTTCTGAGAGCTTTCTGTGACTTAAATCTCTATCTGACTTTGCCCTCGAAAGGCATTTTGGGTCAAGTATTTTAATATATTCTCTCTGTCAGGTTAGATTCAGGGAATGGAATCAGTGGCTTGCTGAGAGCAGGTCCCGCACACGCCCCTCAGACACAGGGAAGAGGGAGGTAGGTTGCACCGATCAGACTTGTGGCATGGCCACCCTCGTTTGCAAGTTCACGTTTCTCTTCTTTTTAGGGCAGCCCTTTGGTTTCTGATGAAATATCATAACTTGGGGCACCTGGGTGGCTTGGTCGCGTAAGTGTCCAACTCTTGATGTCAGCTCAGGTCATGATCTCATGGTCATGAGATCCAGCCCTGCAACAGGTTCTGCACTGGGTGTGGAGTCTGCTTGAGATTTTCTCTCTCTCCCTCTGCCCCTCTCCCCTGCTCCCATGTTCTCTCTCTCTCTTTCTAAAAAAAAAAGAAAAAAAGAAAAAATATGATAACTATTATAATGAGATATTATAACTGTTGTGCTAAATATAGCAACCTTGTCAGATCGGGACCCTTCCTGAAACATCACAGAATCCCCAGATATTTACTGGAAAAGAAGGTCCTAAGATAGAAACCACCATCCCCAAAGTCTCAAAGTTCTCATTTTTTAAAACAGTCCCTATCAATCTCAGAATGCTGGTGTTTCATTAAAGCTCACAATCTATTGTCAGAGCCCAGTGGGTGTGGTGTGATACCCACCTCCACCATCTTTTCGCATGAAGACACTGGGTCCTTTGAGCAGTGAGCTGATGTCTTGTTTGGTGAGGAGGAAAAGTCTCTGCTCATGATATTTGAACATCTCCAATCACTTTTTGGATGATTTTTCCAGGAGTGAGCTTAGGTGGTGCTCCAGACCCCTCAGTTTTGTGTGAACAAGATTTCAGATAAATGCAGAGAGAATACAGTGGCCTAAGAGAGACTGTCCTTTGTTCTCTTGAAAGGACTGACGTCAGGCTTTGGACGTGAGTAAAGCCTGCTGAATCACAGTCATCATTGTGGGCTCAGACATCCCCATAATCTAAGCAGAATGGGGCTGGTTTCCTGGGGCAGGGGCCAGGGTGGGCAGCATCATGGTACAGGGACTGGTGGGACATGAGGCCGGCTGGACTGTGACAAGCAGTGGCATCATGCTAGAGGAAGCCCTCACAGGCTCTACATAGAGATGGCAGTTTGGGGGTGGGCCCTGACGTCTGTCCCACTCTGCCGGCAAGCTGTGAACTGTGGCATGGTCTGCATTTTTGTTCTCATTTGTCAGTCCAGAGGGGCCTCCTTTTTCCAGTTCATGTGAAGGATACTGGCTAAGCTGGCAGAGACCTTGGTCTGACCGAGGGATCCCACTGCTAAAATGCTGACTTTCTTCTAATAGGCAGCAAGCACCTACCTCCGAATTCCCTCTACCAGAATTTTCCTGTCAACTGTTTATTCTTAAAATTTATTAAAAAAATTTTTTTAATGCTTATTTTTGAGAAAGAGAAAGACAGAGACAGAGTGCAAGTGGGAGAGGGGCAGAGAGAAAGGGAGACACAGAATCCAAAGCAGGCTCCATGCTCTGAGCTGTCAGCAAAGAGCCCGACATGGGGCTCAAACCCACGAACTGAGAGATCAGGACCTGAGCTGAAATCCGATGCTTAACTGACTGAGCTACCTAGGCACACCTCTTAAAACTTACCTTAAGGGGCGCCTGGGTGGCTTAGTCGGTTAAGCGTCCGACTTTCGCTTGGGTCATGATCTCGCGGTTCGTGGGTTCGGGCCCCGTGTCGGGCTCTGTGCTGACTGTCAGCTCAGAGCCTGGAGCCTGTTTCAGTCTGTGACTCCCTCTCTCTCTGACCCTCCCCTGCTCACGCTGTCTCTCTCTCTCTCCTAGAAATAAATAAAAAACATTAAAAAAAAAAACTTAACTTAAAATGTGGTCTGCTATATCATGACTTACTAAGAATTCAAAGTCCACACAATAAATGAATAATCAATACCAACAGTAATTTACTTCATCCCATGGCTGGCTTGTGGTCCTGTCTCCTGCTAATCACACATTTCCTCCTCTGTGACGGGTACGAGGGGATGGCAGTGTCACAATGCCCCCCAAAGGTACCATGACGCTAAGGGCTCTGCCACCTGAGAGTGGACCAAAACCACCTCTGATGGCTTTTCTGGTCATTCAGCTTCACGGGAAATGAGGCTAAAGTTGCTTTCTTCTTGGCAGCTAGATGATTTAACTTGAACTTTCTCCAAGAGAGCAGGCGCTGAGGTTATGCAAGTTCCACAAATCAATGGAATATTCTCAACATAAGGTCCCGACCACTGCCCATTGAAAGGTGCATTGAATCTAAATTATGTTTGAAAAGTCTTTAGGGATAAATATTTGGTTCCTTCTCCAGAGACGTCTATCCAAACAAAAACATCTAGTCTGAAAAAGTTTACCAGATCTTCTCACCTCCTTTTGTTAGTTATTTTCTGATTTTCTTTCTTTCACCTCTGTAGTATTTTTATTACACAATCAGGCTAACTGGGTTTATATGCCATACATGATGGGTGTCGTTGAGGAATGTTGCAGAGTAACTCAAGGCCCAAGTCTGCAGCTCAACCCACAATATTTTAATGTATACAAATACTTCATCCTCTGCAGTTTAACAACATAGGAATTTAGTGAATAGACATAGCATTCCTCTCTAAAAATACAGAGATGAATAGCCCATGAGCCCTATATTTAAAGAATCCTTTTGCTATTTATTGATCTACTTACTTAGATGACATTTAAGAAGAATTCTATTAGATAAGTTTCTGAAAAAAAATGTAGATAGGTCAAGATTTTGTAAATTGGAACAGATTTGAATTTAATTTAGGGACCTGGCAATTTAAAGGAATCCTGGATTGAATCCTTCTGAAAACTGAAGAGAGTCCTTTACTTTAAAGGCAAATTATACCCAGGAATTTATTTTGAGGCTCAGATTTTCTAATGTGCGACATACCTGCATCCCCAAAACTAACGTTGTGGTTGGGGGAAGGTATCATCATCCCAAGAAATGCTTTCAGTTTTGAAACATTATGACACAAAGATGGGAGAAACACCTTTTTGTTTACTTCTCTGAAGTTGCATTTTTAAAACTTAGATGTATTTGTCAATGTAAGAACGTTTTTGAGTTCATAAGACAGAAGTGTCCCAAACTCAATAAATGATGAAACGGCAGATGGTCGTGGAGTGGAGAGTGAGCGCGTGGCCCTCCCGAGGCGCTGCTGCCATTCACAACCCGCTAGGCCCCACTCCCAGCTCGGCCGCCAGGCGCCTGCCACGTGCATTACAGCCGCGTTCTCACTCTGGGACCCATCTATTATGAGAAACCATTTTGGTTAATTAAAAAAGTGTTTCAAAGTCTCAGAACAGGAAGTTCTGAAATTTTCTCCTTTTTGCTGTTGTAAATGGGGTTTGGT